>NC_141550.1:13787500-13847500 GCF_021556685.1 Rattus norvegicus | reverse complement strand
GCCACAATGGAAGGGTGACTTTAGCTCAGAGAAACTCACCTAGGTCGCAGACGTTATACAACCAAGGAATTGATGACCATGAAGACACCAGTCCTAAATATGTATACACGAAACAGTATTAATGGTAAAACACACAAAGAAAAGAAGACTCACTGAAGACTGGGAAGACTCAGAAAGAAGTAAAAGGGGAAACAGAAAGGCTAGAGACGTTAGTGCTTTTAACAACTCTTATAAAAGCTAGATAGAAGGTCATCCAAGATGTAGACAAGTACCAGCAGACCCCACAGCTATCAGCAGGATCTCACTGTGACGGAAAGCTGTCCTCCCAGCCACCGAGAATTCTCTTCCTCCTCAAACACCCGTAGAATGTTCTCTAAAGTAGATTTTATCCCAAGCAACAAAATAGATCGTGATAAGTTCCAAGATAGTGAACTGCTACAGAGTGAGTTACCTGCCCACAGTGGAAATAAACCAAAAATCAGTGACGGAGAGATGATAGGAAAAGCTTTACTCACTCGGACGTAGGCCAGACTTCATCAAAGCGGAAGAAATATCAGGAAGAAAATCAGCGAGACACAACTGAACAGGCATGCAGTCAGGAGGAGATTACAAGGCGAAGGGCAATCATTAGGAAAGACGACAAGTCTCATTCCTCACGCACACAGAAAAGGGTCACCAAATAAATTCAGACCAAGCAGAAGGAAGCTAGTAGTGAATATAAAAGATCAGAGACATGGAGGAGTGGGGACCAGCAGCAAGGCCAAGAGCTGAGACCTCTTTCTAGGTCAGCTGACTTTTTTTTTTTTTAACCTTAGGTGTCTGTGCTGGGAAATGTGCACATGGGTGGAGGTACCCTTGGAAGCCAGAAGAGGGCACCAGATCCCTTGGAGCTGGAGTTACAAGCTGTTGTGACCAGCCAGACCTGCAGCTGGGCGCTGATCTTCAGTCCTCTGGGAGAGCAGCAAGTGCTCTTAACGGCTGAGCGATCTCTCCAGCCCACGTTGACAAATTTCTCATAAGACTGATAAGGGGAGGCCATGGGCAGATCTACATGTTAGATAATGTTTTTTAAAAATCCAAGAAGAGTTCAATGCTACCACTAACCACCCAATATAAGATTAGTAAATTCAATGACTTACTCAGACAAAAAGACAAACCTCTAGTTCTTTTTTTTTTTAACTTCTAGATCTTGATGGTTTCCTGAATAATTCTATTAGAGTTGCAAGTGAGAGTTAATATCAATTATATACAATTTCATTCAGTAAACAGATATAGAAGGGGCAGTGGCTGGGGCATTTTATAAAATGTCTTACCCTAGAACAAAAACTGCACAGGGGTGACAGAAAACAAAAACTGCCCTCAACAAGCATAACTATAGACACGCTTACAGAAACAGCTGCAAACAGAATTCTGAAAATATAGAATTAGGCAGCATGACAGAGTATGATTTATTTCGGGGATATAGTACAGACCGAATGGTCAATAACTGCTTGGACCACAGTGCTAAGAGACCAAAGAATTAAAACCACACGGCACGTCAGCAATACCAAAAGGTACTTCATCAAATCCTACATCTACTAGAGGTAACACTGGCATACAGATGGGATAAAGGTGACCTTTATCGGTTTGAAAAGGAACATTTGCAGCTGGTCTTGGGGCACATGACTGTCCCACATTCCAGCACTCAAGAGGCTGGGGACAGGAGGATTGTGACTTTGAGGCCAGGACAGGATGCATAATGAGGTCTTGATATAAACAAAACAAAACAAAACAAACCTTCTAGGTCAGTCTACAAGTTCCTTTTACTCTGGGATACCTAACAGTGAAGGACCAGATGCGGTTTCCTAAGCTAGGAAATGAGGTAAGGAATTTACTCTCAGTGTCCAGCACCCAGCTATACAATGTGTGTGTGTGTGTGTGTGTGTGTGTGTGTGTGTGTGTGTGTGTGAGAGAGAGAGAGAGAGAGAGAGAGAGAGAGAGAGAGAGAAAGAGAGAGATTTGAAAGAATGAAAGTCCCCATCTTTCAATAACATAGTTGTATATGCAGGAGAATCCAAAGACCTTAAAAGACAACACCAAACTGTAATTAATCAATAGGACCATTAATACAACACCAGCGCTGAAAACTATGTTTCTAAATACTAAGAAGCATATGATACAAAAACTTAAAATAGCTTTGTGGGGAAGGGGTTGGCTGCTAAGCCTGACTACTGAGTTCAGTCCTTCCTCAGCCGACCCCGGGGTGGGGAGAAAGAACTGACTCTTGCAAGAGCACCCACGCCCAAACACAATGTAAAGAAAAGCAGGGTGTCTGTAGAAGAGTTGGCCCAACATTAGTCAACGCAATCTAAAATGTAGATGGAAAAGCAGAAGATCTAGAATTTTGAAAAAGAAAGAAAAAGTGGAAGAATTCATCTACTAAATTCCAAGACCTGTTACTAGCCACAGGTCTCAAGCATGTGTGGGTGTGGTATTGGGATACAGCAAATGGAAAAGAAAACTTAAAAACAGGTGGGAGGGAATGTGGAAGCGTGCACAGATGCCAAGGGATGTTCCTTTAGATAATGGAAATGATCTGTATCTTGGGTCTACTGACCACAAAGTCCTGGCTGTAATACTGTGTTTGGAGACTACAAGATGTTATCTTTAGGAAGCACTGGGTAAGAGGTACCTCTGAATGGATCCCTCTGTATTGTTTCGGTAACAGCATCTATAAGTGTTATAGTTTCATGTCTGTTGCGGTGATTAAAATATTTTAGCTTCCCAATTCCAGATTGTAGTTAAACATGGTAAGAAAGTCAAAGCAGAAACTTCGAACTTCAAAAGTTGGTCACATCAGGGGTTGGGGATTTAGCTCAGTGGTAGAGCGCTTGCCTAGGAAGCGCAAGGCCCTGGGTTTGGTCCCCAGCTCCGAAAAAAAGAACCAAAAAAAAAAAAAATTGGTCACATCAAATCCACGGTCAGAGCAGAGAGAAATGAAGGCATCCATGCTTACTTGCTTGCTTGCTTGCTTGTGCTCAGTTCAACTTCTATATTCTTACACAGCTCAGGAACCTCTGCCTAGGGAATGGTGCCACCCACAGTGGGCTGAGTCTTCCTTCATCAATTAACTTAAGACAACCCCCACCCAGACATGCCCACAAGCCAACTCAATGAAGACAATCCCACCCTTAGGTTTTCTTTCCACGTGACTCTAAGTTATGTCAAATTGACAATTAAAGTTAACCATCAAAATACATGTCCATAGTAAGAACTCCAATGAGCTGTAATTACTATGATAGCCACAGATGACACATTTGACAACGTACAATATCCATTAAGGATAAAACCTCTCACTAGACTAAGCAGAAAACAGTTGTTAGCTTGAAGCTAATATCATGCCCCTTACCTCTCTGTCCTAGCATAGTCCTGAGCAGGTCCATTGTCCAGGGGTGGGGGCAGGGAGAGCCTTTAGTAATTTGGATGAGGAGGCTCTGCCCCAGCCTTCCTGCCCTTCACAGTCAGGTAGCAGATCTTAAAGAAGTGCTCACTCGATATGGATTGCTTCCATAACTACTACTTCTCGTAGTGAAGACATGCGATGCCTCTGCTAGGCAAGTTCTCGTTAGAAATTCTTAGAACTAGGGGAAAGGTTATTTTTGATCATTGAAGAGTGTCAAGTATGAAAAATCAGTAGGTATGATCAACTTAAAATCAAAGTAAAAATGGGCCATTTTCTTTTGCCTCATCTGAAGTTATTCTTTAAATAATAAACCCTATATTTATTGTTGTTGTTGTTGGTGGTGGTGGTGTATGTGTGTGTCTGTGTGTGTGTGTGTGTGTGTGTGTGTGTGCACGCACGCACGTGCAATGGTGTATGTGTGCAATGGTGTGTGTATGGAAATGAGAAGAAAACTTTCAAGAGCTGGTTCTGTCCATATGGACTCTAGGAGTCAAACTCCAGTCATCACCAGGTGACATCTCCCAGATTCCCTTTTTGTTCAGGTTATAACTTGTATTGTCAGTCTGTGTCTTAGATGTTGTCCCAAGTATCCCAATAAACACAGGGCATGCCGGTGTTTCTTCCGGGTGCTGGTTTAAGTTTTCCTAAGCACCCTCTGTGTTGGACAGGTCTTAGTAGTCGTCTCTACTTAGAGCAGCTGAAACCTGCATGGTGTTGCATGTCCTTGAGAGCACAATGGTGGGCATGGGCCAGCAGGACTCCTACGTGGGTGGTGAAGCCCAGAGCAAGAGAGCCATTCTGACCCTGAAGTAACCCGTTGAGCAACAGCACTGTCAACAACTGGGGTCATAAGGAGTTGATTCAACACCACACACCTTCTACAAGTTGTGTGTAGACTCCCCTGAGGAGCACCCCATGCTACTCACAGAGGCTCGCCTGGTCCCCAAGGCCAACTGTAAAAGATGACCCAGCTCGTGCTTGAGAGCTTCAACACCCCAGTCATATTCATAGCCATCCATGTGCTGTCCCTGCACGTCTCTGGTTGAACCAGTAGCATCGTGATGGATTCTGGGGGCATGGTCACCCACACTGTGCCAATCTGTGAGGTCTACGTTCTCTTTCATGCCATCGTGGACTTGACTGGTCAGGACCTGACAGGCTACCTCATGAAGATCCTGACTGAGTACAGGACGGAATCCAGGGCTTGCCTGTGAGCTGACTTGATACCAGTTTGATGGAAGGGCAGTAAGGGCACTGAAAACCAAGACCCTTTCCTGCAGAGAGAAACTCTCCTGCACTCCCTACTCAAGCCTCTTGCATAGGATTTGTCCTCACTAAAACGCACAGCAAGGAAGCAATGGTTACTTGCCAACCATGTCCCTAATCCAGAGATGGGGCTCCCGGAACACTCACTGTTCTCTTGGAATACAAGCATGGAATTCCACTTCTGTCTTGCTTTCTATGGCTACCCCCTCTCCTCCACCTCCCCACCAGCCTGCATCTGAGTTCCAGGGCCCCTTCACCCAGGCCCCAGCTGCTCCCAGCCTCTCTGACTTTGATCCAGACGCAGTCATGCTTACGAAAATGGGAATTTCTTCTGTTTTGAATTTGCAGGGAGAGACAAAGAGCTACTTCTCTTTGGATCAGACCCCCTCCCTGCTGACATTTGCATCTGCTTAGAGATACTGGGGCCAGAAATTTCACAACGAAGTAGAAAGGCCAGGGAAATTCCTCCAAGGGCTGTGAACTGGGCATAAATCCTGCTCTGATGGGAAAAAAACTGAATTACTCTCAGCCTCAATTCCTGCCAGCTCCCCCCAGCCACCAGCCATTCCTCCTGTGAGACTGCTTTCATTCAGGTCCTCTCCCCATATGCCAGACTGGAGCAAAGATGTCAGGGGTATGGAAACCGTTGCTGCACGTCTTCTCTCGGTCTCTCATCAGTCACCCTTTCAAATGTCAGCTCCGATTTCGGCTTGCCAACCTTGAGCTAATGTGATGTGACGTTCTCAGGCCTGGAATGTAGTCTCTCAGAGCTGGTTCTGTTCCATAGCCTCTGTATCATCCTGACCCCCCACCCCTCACTACCAATTCTCCCACATCGCCCTTAGCTACTTACAGCTTGGAGGGGGGAGAGAGAGAGAGACAGAGACACAGAGAGAGAGAGACAGAGAGAGAGAGACAGAGAGAGACAGAGAGAGACAGAGAGAGGCAGAGAGAGGCAGAGAGAGAGACAGAGACACAGAGAGAGAGAGACAGAGAGAGAGACAGAGAGAGAGACAGAGAGAGACAGAGAGAGACAGAGAGAGGCAGAGAGAGAGACAGAGAGACAGAGAGAGACAGAGAGAGACAGAGAGAGGCAGAGAGAGAGACAGAGAGAGAGAGAGAGAGAGAGAGAGAGACAGAGACAGAGACAGAGACAGAGAGAAACAGACACAGGGAATACACAGCACAGAGAACCTCAATCTCCATGGTAAATGGGAGAAGGAAAGAGAAGGGAGTGGGGCTGGACAGCAGCTAAGTGGAGAATGGTCTTCTCTATATCTCCAGAGTCACTCTCCTTCTTCACCCTCTCTCGTTTTCTTCTTCACAGCAAACCTTTGCAACTGAGCACCCTGGGATAGTCATGTCCCTTGCTGGGTTCCAGCCAATTGTGGCACTTTTGGTCTTGGGACTCCAAGCCAAGCAGGTCATCACTAAGATGAGACTGCTCCCCACCCCCCAACCCCCAATCCCCGCACTCCCCAGTCTAATTCTGAGTTCTGCTTCTCAGGATCTAAAGTTCCCTTCACAGGCTATGGGCTCCCACACTTGCTCCAAGGGAGTCAAGACTCCACTGTCCTTGCTCTTCCTGGATTTTTCTGTGCCCTAAACTTGCCTAGAGTGTGTCACCAGCGGGAGTATATATGCTTTCTTGACATGGTATTCATGATGTTCAGTTTGAGAGAGAGTGTGTGTGTATGTGTATGAGAGAGACACACACAGAGTGTATGTGTGTCAGAGAGAGACAGAGAGAGGGTGTGTGTGTGTGTGTGTGTGTGTGTGTGTGTGTGTGAGAGAGAGAGAGAGAGAGAGAGAGAGAGAGAGAGAGAGAGAACGTATGTGTGACCCTGTGTGCCCAAGCGTATGTGTGCAATGTGTGCAGGTCAGAGGGCAACCGCAACCGCAGGTGTTGGTCTTCACCGTCTGCCTTGTTTGAGACAGAGTCCCTGGGTCATTTTCACACTGTATACATCAAGCTGGCTGGTGGACAGAGAACAGCAGAGTTAAGCATGAGTGATACAACCAAATCTGTCCTTCTGGGTCTTGTTATGGAGCAGACAACAGAAAGACTCCCCAGACACATTTCCTGCCTGCCTTAATTCGTACACACAGTCCTGCTAGGATATGGTCATCTCCCCCACAACCTTGGAATACTCTTCATATCAACCATGCTGGTGCCACATGATCCTGGCCTGGCTGTGGCGATGAGCAACCTATCGTCTCCCAAGTTTCTCAGGCTGCGACGACAGGAGGATTCCATGTGTGGAAGGATCAGTCTCTTCCTTGGGCAGGAGAAACTAGACAAGGAGACTGAGGAAAGAAGGGAGGGAGGGGGAGGGAGGGAGAAGGGGAGCTAATGTCTTCCTGGGTATGTAGGCGACTGTGATTAGTCACTGGCGGCTGTGACAAAATATCTGTTAGAGCTTAAGGAGGAAAGGGTCTACTTTGACTCACCATTTGAGGCCACGGTGGTCCATCACGGTGGACGACGCATGGCACAGGAGCAGGAGGCAGCTGACAGGTTCTTCCTACAACAATTGATAATCAAGACAGCCCAGGGGAACCCACAGGCTGATCTGGTCTGGATGATTCCTCAGGAAGACTCCTCTCGGGAGATCCCAGGTTGTGTCAGTTGGCAGTTAAAACTAGCCAGTATGTGCACACACACACACATAGGGTTTAAACTCTGACATTTTGGTATATATATAAATTAATTCATGGTGATTAAATCAAGCTGAGTGACACAATCACCACCTCACCTCCCTGGCATTTTCGTGATGAGTCACTTGTAGTTTTTTTGAAGTGCACAGTACATTTGTTTTGTAGACATCAAAATATGTCCCTCCTACCAACGCTGTGCTCTTGGTTCAGCCGGACCCCATTTCCTTCCTGCTTGGATACTTCAATGGCAGTAACACTGGAGATCACGTGACATTTGTCATCTCTGTC
This sequence comes from Rattus norvegicus, assembly GCF_021556685.1. NCBI lineage: Eukaryota > Metazoa > Chordata > Mammalia > Rodentia > Muridae > Rattus > Rattus norvegicus. Next base: position 13,839,846 of record NC_141550.1, on the reverse strand, counting down.
TGTCACATTTCACGGAGCACAAAGTTCTCCAGCTTCATGCAGGCTGACAGAAATAATACATCCCATTCTTCTAAAGGCTGGGTAGGATTCCATTTCACCTATGTACACCACACTGTCTTTATCCACTCAGAAACTGGTACGAACTTGAGTTAACCCCGTAAGTTGGAGTGCTTACGTCTCTCCCGATTCTGACTTTGGTGTCTCTGGATTCATTCCTACATGTGGGATTACTGGTCCACATAGCCGCTATGTTTTAGCTTTTGAGTAATCTTCATACAGTTTTCCATGATGGCTGTAGCTGACTATCCCTGACTCTGTTCCCTAATTCCTAGCCGTGTCCCTTCTTGTCCTCCATGCACAGGGCAGTTCTTCCCCGGGAGGACTCTAGAGTTGAGTTCCCCATTCCTATGGGAGGATCTACAACCAGGAGGAACATTTCACAGCTAATCTTGCAGAAAACCCTGTGAGATCTTCGAGAAGCCATAGCTTAGGCATTCTGCTTAGAAATACCTTTCAGAATTCCCAAAAGAAACAGGACTAAGTACCCAAAGGTTCAAATACATCCGTGTTTGCTCGTGTTGCCCAAGTGATGTTTCCAAGCCCTGGCATTTTCAGAATACGTGAAACTTGTACCCAAATGGCATCTCGGGGGTCTTCTGAAGTCATGCAATTGGGGAAGGCTGTACTCAGGGCATTCTGTGGTTTGCAAGTGGCCTGTGAAGTGGAGCTCCCAGCTGCACATGTCTCAGAGAAGTGGCTGACTTTCTGAGTTCTTGCTTCAGGCATGTAACTGTTCCGTCCTCAGTAGCAAAACACGGACTCCCCGCAGTATCTGACCTTACAGACAGACACAAGCAACTTCTGTCACCACACCAACAAAAACATCTCGCTGGCAAGATATCTGGGGACCCACTGAGCGGTAAAGCAGACGTGACATAGTCACAGAGTGAGACGTGCTCTCCGTGGGCTCACTGTCCTCTGGAGACCTTGGCAATTTCCTAGATTGCACAGAGCTCCCAGTGAGCCTTGTGTGCAGCCTCAGGATGATCCAAAGCTGTTGATATGCGCAAGACAGCTTCAGAGAGTATAGACATCCTCCCCAGAGTCTCTCAGGGCAGACAGAGCACCCAGCAAGGGGTGCTGGGAAGGTTCTGCATCGTACTCTGGGTCTCAGACTCAGTGAGGTCCTTGAGAGAACCATACAGTTGTGCAGTGATACTCTACCCTTGCAGCTGGCCCACAAGCCATCAGTACACATTTGTACACATAAGAGGGAATACACATATCACATATTATTAAGAAGGTCCTCGGTCAAGAGGTTTATGGGAAGCCCTTGTGAAGCTAGACTGCTCAGAAACATCGTGTGTGTGTGTGTGTGTGTGTGTGTGTGTGTGTTTATGTGTGTGTATGTGTGTGTATATGTGAGTGTATGTGTGTGTGTGTATGTGGTGTGTATGTGTGTATATGTGTGTGTATATGTGTGTATATGTGTGTATATGTGGTGTGTATGTGTGTATATGTGTGTGTATATGTGTGTGTGTGTGTTTTAGTCTACCTGACCATCGCTCTCCAAGGGCTCTCCTGTCTCCACCATCCTAATGCTTAGATTACAAGTGTAAGCCACCATACCCCACTTTATATGTGGGTATTGGGAAAATCCACCTCAGATTCTCACTCCCGCACAGTAAGCACTTCACCATCTCCTCAATCACAGAAACATTTGGTCTAAATGATGACCCAGATGCTCAGATTTGGTGGATGGCCATTCATTCTATGCCCCTTCTCGGTGTTTTCATGGACACCACAGACCACGCCCAGGGAGGTCTTCTAGATGCCATACTGCTGGCACACACACACGCATGGGTCAGGAAGCTAAGAAGCCAGGGCTTTCCAGGACATAACCCCAGGACTGAGGGCATCCAAGGCTTCTTCATTCACATGCATTGCCCAATTGACCACACAGATGGCGGCAAGCCTGCTTAGGGAACTACCGAGCAAACTCAGGCCATATGGAAGTTCTGGTTCCATACTGTAAGATTCTGTTCAGTGTGCTTCCAGCTGGAAAATGAAAAAGGGAAGACTCACAAGGCATGCGCGGTCATGAGGGTCAGTGAGAGAGTATGGGGAAGGCTCTTCCACACAGAGGCACTCAAGGTCTGGGCCAACTTGAAAGTCTTGGGGCAGAAGGTGAGCAGCCAACTCCAGAGGCCCTGGTGCGTGTGTGAGGTGTGACTAGTGAAGTGCGTGCACTTGGTGTCTGTGCAGAGGACAGCTTGCAGTAGTCTTTCTACCATGTAGGCTCTGGTCATCAGGCTTGGTGTCGAGATCCTTAACCACTGAGCCATGTCATAGTCCTCAACCTACCAGTTCAAAGGTCGGTCTCATTTAGAAACACCCAGAATAATGTCTGGGCAACTCACAGCTCTGTCAGATTGTAAAGACATCACGTTTTTTTGTGTTAGACAAGGCAAGCGTTACAGAGCAAGAGGACTGAAGGCTGCTTGTTTGTGTGCAGGCCCCAGAGCTGTTCTTGTGGGTGGCAGGGGGCAGCCATTTTTCCAGTGGTTGCTAAGGTAATATGGCTGTCTTAGTCAGGGATTCTAATGCTGTGAAGAAACACCATGGCCAAAAAAAGCAAGTTGGGTAGGAAGGAGTTTATTCGACTTACACTTCCACATTGCTGTTCATCACCAAAGGAAGTCAGGACAGGACAAGATCCTGGAGGCGGGAGCTGACGTAGAGGCTAAAGAGAGATGCTTCTTATTGGCTTGCTCCCTACGGTTTACTCAGCCTGCTTCCTTATAGAACCCAGGACCACCCAGCCCAGGGATGGCACCACCCACAATGTTTACAGCCAGATGTTATAGAGGCATTTTCTCAACTAAGATTCCCTCCTTTCTGATAACTCTAGCTTGTGTTTCAAATTGACACATGACCAGCCAGCATAGTGGTCATAGACACTGAGTGTGGACATGGACATTAAGTGTGGGCACAGACACCATGTCCGTAGCAGGCGTGAGAGGCAGCTGGCTATGCTGCCATCTCAGTCAGGAAGCAGAGGGGTTGAGGGATTGATGCTGGTGCTTATCCCAGGACCCCAGCCCACCCCTAGGGCTCTAGCTAATGGAATGGTACCACCCACATTTAGACTGGATCTTCCCACCCCAACCAGCCTAATCTAGATTCTCCCTCACAGACATGCACAGAGGTCTGTCTCCCAGGTGATTCTAGATCCTGTCAAGCAATATTAGCTATCACCCCTTATAGAACTTGCCACTACGCCTCATCTCCTAAAGGTGCCATGCTGAAAGCTACTCTGGAACCTGAGAGTTTGAAGAGCATTTCCTGATCCAAACATCTCTGTGGTACTTTGTAGCGGTGAATGGGTTGTTAATCTGCTCTGAACTCCCAGCAGGTGATTGATTGCACTTCCTACCACCTGCCATAGTTCTCTAGATCCACGAATGTAAGGACGCTTCCATGCATCGTTATTTTTAATACGCCTTACTAGCTCAAAGCTTAGCCACTTCCAAACCTCCCTGTGGCTAACACACACTCCCCTCTGGTATTTTTGAATTAATATTTGCTAGATCTACTTTTTATCTCTGCTATCTCAGACCCAGGGGCCACTTTCCCAGATTCTTACGTGTCTGCAGGCTTTTAAGTCGATCCTCTTCCCCTCCACACTTGTCCTGAGAATCTAAAAGTCCCGCCTCCGTCTACCTGCCTCGCCATTGGCTGTTGGCAAGTTAATTTCCCAATCAGAGCCAACTGGGGGCAGGTCTTTCTTTAGCCTACCTGTGGAACATTGCAAGCCCGCTACAGTACTTGAGCCTGCTAACCTTCAGAATGAGACCATCCTCTCTGTTTCTTAGGCAACTGAACTCAGGTGGGAACTGAAAATCAGCTTCCCTGGCTGCCTGGCCCAGAGAGGCTGGTCTTGGAACTTTATCAAGCCTCCGCCATCATGTGAGCCAAACCCTTACAATAAATCTATATATAGACACATACACCCTTGTGGGTCCGTGTCAGTGGACAGCCAGGCTAAGATACAAGACTGTCTGGGTTTGCTACGGGTCACTTCATGAGAGTATGTGGAACAGAGGGAGGAGCCCCATATCCTGTGGACACGTCTTGCAGGGCAACAGGCATATCCCAGGGCAAGAGCAAAGCCTGAAACCTGGGTGAGGAAGGCTGCTGTATTCGACTACCTGTGCCCATGGGTAGAAGCTTCTGGATCACAGTCCCCAAAATCAACAATCTTGTCAAAGCCCACTGAGAAAGTTTTGTGGACCTGGCATTCTGACTCCTTGGTAAGGTTTGACCAGAGCTTCATAGCAACAGGAATTTCCTGAAATGTAAACACGTTACCTATTTTCTCAGGATTAAATATAAATTGGTAAGATGGCTTGGTTCTCAGTCTGGGTTTTTTTTTAATAGTGCCTATAAATTGAGTTTAATAGTTATTTAATAACTATTAGTTATTAATATGACACAGACAGCCCCCTAATAATCGAGTCAGAGTCCTTTGAAATTTTTAATCAGCTCTCCCACAATTACTGGGGGCTTACCTCTAATCTATTGTTCTATATACGAGACTGTCTACTTCCCCGTCGCTCTCCCCAAGTACCTGCTGTTTGAGTCTTTCCCCAGTTACTTCTGCTCCAGGAGTCTGTCCTGGGGATGTATTTGACTCAGGCACATGCTAGAGATTCATCACATGTAATAGAGACCTCCTGTTCTCTCCATTTTCTTCCTCCTCCTTCTCTCTCTCCTCGTGGTCCCTACCTGTGACCCCCCCCCAGCCCGGTAACTGCAGCTCTGCCTACGTCTATACTCCCCAGTAAGTGACTATAGCCACTTTTATTTAACCAATAGCTTTAATTTGGGGAGCAATTTACATAGCATCACATGGTGTACATGAAGATCTGCTCATCTATGGAAGGATCTGCTAGTCAGGGGGGCAACCAGATCTTGGGGGGGGGACAGTATTTAGCATTTGCATACACAGCACCACCAGACCGCCAGTGCTCTGTGGGGTGTGTGTGTGTGTGTGTGTGTGTGTGTGTGATATTCCCTATCTGGGGTCAGTAGGTGTGTCTTCATCTCTCTAGAAAAAGTCACACATTTATTATATGAATTCTTTGTTTTTCTTTTCCCCCAAAGGGCTACTGTTTTCTTTTTAAGTCTTTCTCTCACGTTCTTGAATTTTCATAGTAAGCTCACATTGCTTCTCTAGTCTGAACATTCATGGCATTAATAAACCGGGGCAGATGACTAATTAGAGACTATGTTGTGTCACTAGTGAGCAGAGGGCAGGAAACAGAAGCAGAGGTGTGGGTGGGGTCGGGTGGCCTCTAGTGACCAGTGTGGTGGCCCAATGACAGCCATGACCCTGAACTTGTGGCCGCTGCACTAGATGCCCCTCATGTAGTATATATTGTCTTAAAGTAAGGATCAGTTTCCTTTTTCACTACTACATGCAAGGCTATAAAGATGTCTGACCTAGGGCTGGAGTTGGTTAAGAGCACTTGCTGAGTTTTCCTCCCTGAGACAGGGTCTTACTCTGGAATTCAGGATGGCTCCAAGCTCACAGAGATCTGCCTCTGCCTCCCCAGTGCTGGGATTAAACATGTAGGTCGCCACCATGCCAGGTACTTGCTGCTTTTGCAGAGGGGCGGAGTTTAGTTCCCCACACCCAGTAGGAGTAATTCACAATTGCCTCTGCGGGGAGGGGGTGGCACGTGATTCCCTCTTCTGGTTTCAGAAGAGCACCGTACTCATGTGCACAACCCCCCCACCCAGATACATACACATAATTAAAAAGAGTATTAAGGACTAAATGAAAGTCAGTAATCCTAATATAAACAAGCAAGCCAAAAAAAGTTGTATATGAATCTGCACTTTAGTTCTGTTCGCCATGATGACATTGGAAGCATCCCACGTCGATCCCATTCCGTCACACTGTATTCACTGGGAACAACTGTTGTGTCAAGAGGGACACATTCCTGACGGTTCCATACAGTAAGGCCGATGAATCTCAGAATCATTATTCTGAGTCAAAGGGGTGAGAAATCAGCCAGTAACAGATTAACAGAAAACAAAACAGAATAACATGTGTGAAGGCATATCAGAGGTGAGTATCCCAACAACTCAATGAAATGTAGGAACTTTAATACCCCCATTCCTCATGGGGGAGAGGGAGTGGTGTGTGTGCATGTATGTGTGTCTGTGTGCGTGCCTGGGTGCATGTCCTGCCTGTGCTGAAGTTGCTTCCCCAATCTCTCTCTATCTTGTTTCCTGAGGCATGGTCTCTCAGCTGAACCTGGAGCTCACCAATCCCGTCATGTTGGAGATCCAAGCTCAGGTCTTCTTCCCTCCTGGGTGGCAAGTGTGTCGTCTGCACACACACTCACATACTGGGCCGGGGTGGAGGGAAGCGCATCAGCCAGGCGAGAGGAGAGGTTCACAGTTCCCATCCCTAGAAGCTGCTCTAGTGTGTGAGGTCAGCCTCAGTGAGAGCCACTCTCACTGACATCCTGGATTGTTTTGATTTTCAGTTGTTCCACTGAAAGGAACCCTATTCTTTCTGAAGAGATTGGGGAATCACTGTTTGTCACAGAAGGAAGATTTCACCTCAGGAAGCTGAAACCACTTTCTAAAATGTTCAATGAAGAGCAGAGAATGTATCCAAATATGGACCTAGGAAAAGTCACTTCCCTCATCTTTGGCTTTGTCAGAGCCAAAACAGGGGGTTGGTCCTAAACACTGCTCTGAATCCGGTTTCAGTCAACCCTGCAGGAGTACTTCACAAGCTCCCGGGTGCCTGTGCCTCTGTAGCAACCCTCCACGGGAGTCCTCTACCCACATCTCCAATGCAATAAGCACACCCCAATAACTGGAAGACTGAACCCCCTTCCAGAGTTCAGAAGATGCCAAGTATAAGTCCAGAAATAGACACCTTTAGAAGGAGTTACATTGCCAGCATTCTTTTCTTTTACATTGCAGATGTCCAGAACTCTTGCTAGCTCTTGTTTGCAGAACTTTATAGATGGTAATTATACCGAACCATCACTGGTAACAGAACACTAAAACTTCTTGTTTTTCTGGATCTGGTGGCGGCATATCTTGAGCCACTGAGTAAGACTCTGTCTGAAACAAATGGGTATCATGGTAATAACTGCCTATACTTGAGAGATAATAATTAAAATGAATAAAAATGACTTTCAAAATATATCAATTTTTATAAATATGTATTTACAAGGAGGTTGATGACACACTTAAATGCCCGTTTATGATTAAGGTTGTCAGAGGTGCCTCCATTTTTGATGGTCATGGTGGATGTTTCTAGATTGCCAGTCTTCAACCTACCAGACCTCTCCTTCCTCATCTGCCCTTAAAATTGAACTGCCACATAGTTCTAATCGACTAAGGATTAGTGCAAGTCCGGTGACTGTTACTGATTTAAGAATTTGAAAAAGAAATACCATGAGTCTGAGAGATAGCAAGAATTTCAAACTGGCTAAAAGGAGTGAGAACGCAGAGGTTTGTTTCTTTTAACACAGAACAGAACACTGGCTTCCTTTAGCATCTTTGAGGAGTTTGTTAAAGAACCAACGATTCTTTATCCCTGTATCTGAAATGAGTGTGTTTTGTGATTTAAAAAAAGGGGGGGGCGCTGCACTGGAAAGATTTAGTTTCTACTAAATCGTACTTTAAAGAAAATGCCTTTCATAACATTGAATCAACAAACTAAAGGGGCTGAAAGTGAAGTATGGGCTGTGGAGAGGGCTTGGCAGGTGATGGAGCTTGCCACCGACCCTGACAGCCTGAGTTTGATCTCACAGCTCCAGGGTATGGAACACCCTTGCAGGGAAGTCAAGGGGCTAGGTCTTCCCACTTCAGTCAAAGTAAGCAAAACAATCCCTCCACAGACACGCCCCTGGCTAACCCAGGAGCTACCTCACTGGGACTCTAAACCAAGTCCCTGACAGATGACATCACTCATCACAACTGTCGTGAATGGTGCTTGTACTGTAGGTGCAGAGTTCTCTGTTCTCAGGAAAACGGAGTGATTTGAAATTAAGAAGCAAAGACTCTCAGCGTCCCCCTACTGCTCCCAGCGAGTATCAGATGAGCCTCCCTTTGCATTCAATGATGTCAGAGTATTTGACTTCAGAAACTGACTTGCTGACTTGAATTCCTCCCCCCCAAAAATTGTAAAATGAATTTTGACTTGAGGTCAAGACAAATTTCCAACAGTTTCTGGAGAGGCCTTGAACACACATTTGCCTTTTTTTATTTTTTGGAAGTGCCTGCATTTCAACAGAGTTGAATTCTCAGCATTGATGACTCTAAAATCAAAATACCGGTCAACTCTAAAAACTGATAAAGATTTTTTTAAAGCATTTACACCCAGCAGGATCATACATTCGGCTCCGATCGAATACTCCGTGTAAATAGAGACAAGTGCCCCATCCCATAACTGCAGATTTGTTTTTCTTTCAGCAAAATGTCAAAATTATATGCCTACCGAAGAATTGATTTGAAATAAAAGTCTTTATGGCTTATTTTCATTAAGCCTTTGATTTTACACCCATTTCAACACTCAGCTGTCGGAAAGTTTCTCGAGCAAAGAGTGGTAACGAAGGAGAAAGTTTTAAACGCTGCACTGTTTGAATATTTGCAGACAGGGCTGAGACGCCAGCAGGGTGTCGTCCCCCCCCCACGCCTTAATTTGATAATTAAATTCATACAGAATTTCAAAGCATTCATAATTGCCAAAACAGCCTTTTAAATAATAAGGTTGGTTTAGGTCCTGGTTCCCCATTCTCCTGATTCTACCTCTTAGGAGACTCAGGCAAGAAGATTAAGGGTTTGAAGCCAGCCTAGGCTCTATAGCGAGACTTCATGTCAACAAACAAACTAACTAACTAACTAACATTGAACACTAAGGTAATTACTACCGATTTCTAGATTCACCAGAAGCCTAGCATAACCAAGACAGTATTATTTTGGTAACAGAATAGACCAGCAGTTCTCAATCCATGGGTCACAACCCCTTTGGGATAGAATAACCTTTTCACAGGAGCTGTGTACCAGGTACCCTGCGTAACAGATATTTACATTATAATTCATAACAGTGGCAAAATTACAGTTATGAAATAGCAATGAAATAATTTTGTGGTTGGGCGTCAACACAACATGAGGAGCTCTATTAAAGGGTTGCATCATTAGGAAGGTTGAGAACCAGTGGTGTAGACCATAAGTGTGTGTGTGTGTGTGTGTGTGTGTGTGTGTGTGTGTGTGTGTGTGTGTGTGTGCTTGTTTGCTCTAAGGCTTGTGTTACTTTTGACAACATAACTGGATGCTAAGTTCCAAGCAGTCAAATTTTTTAAAAATAATCTCATAGTGCTTACTTAATTTATGAGTTTGTGTTGAACTAAATTCATAACCATCTTTAGCCACATGTGGCTCGCAGGCCATGGGTTGCCCTCATCTAGTACAGAGACTAGAAATACGCGTGCTCGCTCTGTACTGCTGAATGTCTATTGACTACGTTTCAGCGACACCTTGATGGAGAAATGCCACTGTTTTAGGTCCTACAGCAACTGTGTAGGTGACACATGAACACAGCGACCTGAGCTTGGGTTCCTTCGAGTGATGCAGTGTGTGCATGGGGAGGGGTAGATTGATTTTATAGTAAAAAGTCCGAACTTTAAGTAACAGTAAGCGTGGGGGGAGGGATTGGACAACAACATTCTACCACCACTCAGGTGTGGTAGATTGCTGTGCTCTTTTTTTTTTTTTTTTTTTTTTTTTTTTTTTTTTTTTTGGTTCTTTTTTTCGGAGCTGGGGACCGAACCCAGGGCCTTGCGCTTCCTAGGTAAGCGCTCTACCACTGAGCTAAATCCCCAGCCCCGACTGCTGTGCTCTTAATAGGAAAGTTCAAATTACCTTTAGGTCAACACAAGAAAGGAGAAGCAGGAAAACAATAAGCCATTTAAAAAGCTAAATTATCTTCCAGAAAGCCCTGTGTCAGGACTTTGACATGGATGTGGATATGGGGTGCCAGAAAGCCCTGTGTCACGTGCCAGCCGGTGGACGTGGAAAGGGTGTGCTCGTATCACACGAGGACACAAAGAGCTTTTCGAGATGGTGCAGGTGGCCCTGGGGGATCTGGTCAAGCGAGACTGGGCTGTGACTTGCCATCACACCACCAGAGCCCGAAGGCTCACTTACTGATCAGGCCCACGGAGTAACCCTCGTCTAATGTGGAATGAGACTGTGTGACGCCATCTTACTCTTGGCTAGCTGCACCTTTTCAGGGAGATCACTGTGTAGACGGACCTCAGACTCCATCCACCCTACACTGGGCCAAATTCATCAGCCAGTTCACAAGGTAGGCGCAGTTGCTCCCGTGCTGCTGAGGGAACTGGTCTGCCCAGAAAGTGCCTTGTGCCTCCAGGTCCTGTCTGCCTGGCTGTACACAGGGCAGCAACATATCTGGCCTTGGCACTGTCCCCTTCTGAGGCTGGATAGCTCAGTTGGCAGTGAGGACCTGAGTTCTATCCCCATATAAAGTGCAGGACTCAACAGCTTGGAATGCCAGTTCTAGGGTGCAAGACTCTAGAGTTCTAAGTCAATGAAAGACCCTGTCTCAACAAGCAAGCAAACAAAAACAGAAAATAAAGTGAATGCGTTTGAGGAATTACAAACAAAGCTGTCCTCCGGCCTCCATTAACATGAGCTCACACAAGTGTGCCTGTGACACCAAAGTGTCCGCCTCTGAAACACTCTCTCTCTCTCTCTCTCTCTCTCTCTCTCTCTCTCTCTCTCTCAGTGTCCCTTTCTAATAAAAGGTGACTTAGCCTCCCACAGCCTTGGACTGCCAATCACAGGGCTACATTCCTGAGTAGCTCGTCTCTCATGATATACCCATGATGCTAGGAATCGGTTCATAGTCAGAAAGCTTAAGGGGCTGTCACCCTCTGCTCTGTTCCTTAGGAAAGATCTGAGTTGTGCTGAAATCCATCCGGGGAGCAGGGTTGTGTGACCACAGACCATGGAGCTATCTGAACCTCGGATAGTGGCATATTTATTAGTCCTAAGAAAGGGGGAAGCGAGGCGTTCAGATACAGGCATCCTTTACTCCTACATGGGAACCACAAAGTTGTTTAAAATAAAGAGTCTCCGAGGCCCTTCTGGAAACAAACAAGCTCCTTATTCCATAAATCAAGAGGCCGGCTTCTCATTCTCCCTAGAGGAGGTGGGAAGAGAGAGGAAGAGCAAGGGAGGGAAGGAGTGAGGAGGGCCTGTCGTAGGATGGGGTGGACCAGCAGAAATGTATGCCTGACTCATTTTATGAGGAGTAATGATCCCTTGGGCTTATGAGTGTCTTTCTTCTGAAGATCTAAAGGCGTCCTGTAGACCAGCAGAAGGTTTCTGTTCCCTACAACCAGAAAAACAAGATGGCATTGTGAAAGAACATCAAACAGAGAGATCCTGCCAGAGAGAAAGGCCGAGAGCCCTTTCAGAGCAGGGCGTGGCACTTCCTCCGTGACAGGGCTATGGAGGGATCCTGAGGATGACAGGCCTCCCATGCTGCTCTAGGTCCCTCAGTGGTACAGATCCCACGGGGTCCTTCAGTGATGCCGACCCCACCTTGTCCCTCCACACCATCCTCCACTTCCCTGGCCGCCAAGTCTTTCTACTGCTGTCTTTTGCCTCTTGGGAAACAGCTTGCAGCTAGGACTACGGCCCAAGAACTTTCAGAGTCTCAGCTTTACGTTTAGCCGTACGCTTTTCCACAGCATCTGGCTTCCTACCTCCCGTCTCTTGGTCACTGTATAATATTCCACCACGTAACTGAAACACCTCTCGCCCATTTGCATACTGGAGAAATCTTGGTTACCTCCACGTTCAGGCAGTTTCGAATAAATCTGTTCTGTAGGCAGGTGTGTGTGTGTGTGTGTGTGTGTGTGTGTGTGTGTGTGTGTGTGTTCAGCCTTCTGCTTCTTTGGGTCAAGGATTGCAATTGCTGGGTTGTGTGGTGAGAGGGTTTGGTTTTGTAACAAACTACCAAGCTCTCTCCCAAGTGGCAAGTCCATTTTGCGTTCCTAGCAGCTCGGGTGAACCAGAGCTCCTGTGGCTTGGCTTGACTTTGATCACACAGGTGTTGACAGAAACTTGAGGGCTCCAATCAGAACATTCCATTCTCCAAGCTTCACCCAACAGTCACTAGACAGAAGGCATTTTTCAGGGCTCAGATCTAGAAGTGCTTACTGCAGATCTACAACAAAGCCTTGGGGGTTGTAATTCGGGAATGGGGTGAGTCTCTGCCTCTCGGGGCTTCGAGGTGTGGAGGTTCTGTCTTTTCTGTTCATGCCCCAGATGCTGGAAGAATTCCACATGTGGCAGGACACCTGCTCCCATCTCTGCACTCTTAACCTCAGCTTTCGCTTGGTGCTGAAGATGCTAATCACTGTGCTAAGAAAAACCAGAGGGACCTCGTGCAGGGTGAATAAAAGGACCAGGCTCTCAAGTGTGCCTCACGGCAGAACCTCAGGAGGATCTCTGTTTCCCATCAGAAACATTTATTTATCCTGGAGCTGGAGATATGAAAACATAGAGGTTGAAAAAAACTTTGAGACCACTTGGGATATCCTATAGCGTCTGTTTCCTCTAAGCAAAAGCAAAGGCAGCAGCCAGAGGGAAGGGGGTGCAGCTTGATGCGCACCTGTTGTGCAAGTATGAGGACCTGAGTTTGGATCCCAGGCGCCAGTGTAAATGCCAGTGCTAAGTGGACGGAGTGAGGGGGACGGGTGGATCCCCAGGGTTCACGGACGAGCAGTGTAGCCAAAACAGTGCACTCAAACTCAGTGAGAGACCTGGGTGAAAGAAAGAAAGAAAGAAAGAAAGAAAGAAAGAAAGAAAGAAAGAAAGAAAGAAAGGAAGGAAGGAAGGAAGGAAGAAGAGAGCTAGAAAGACACTTGAGTGAGGTCAACTTCTGACTTAAGCATGTGCACTTCATGTATACACATACCCATACAAACACATGCACACACACAGACACCGCATATTAAACTAGATAGGAGATGGAGAGACAGAAATTGATAGATGCTCCCACAGATGGACAGATAATCAATAGCTATGCAGACTGATGATAAATTTAAAGAGGACAGGTTGAGGATACAATCGGTGTTGGATGATAAATAGGTGACAGATAGATGAGCAGATGACAGAATATAAATAGATGGGAGACGATATAGATGACAGAGAAATGGATGACTGAACGACGGTATATAATAGATTACAGGTAGGTAAATAATAGCTGGTAGATAGATTTTTAAAGTAGTCATCTTATGACAAAAGACAATGACTTGCCCTAAAACCCACATAGAATGTAGCCTTCGTCTGGATCTAGATTGTTAAGAACCAAATATAAATGATATTTAAGAGCTAACCAGAAAGGTTTGAATAAGCCTGGGGATTAAAGAGTATTAAGAAGCAGCGAATGTGCTTGTTAGAGAAGCAGCAGAGTAACGCTGTGGTTCCTGCACTACAGAAGAAGTGTGACAGGCAAAGTGGTGCATGCCTGCCATCCCTGCTGCTCAGGAGGCGAAGACAGGAGCACCCAAGTCCAGGAGTTCCGGGACACAGTGTGCTGTGCCCATCCTGTGTCAGCACTAAGTTCGACATCAATATGGCTGCCACCAGGTTGCCTAAGGAGGAGTGAGCAGGCCCAAGTCAGAAACGAAGCAGACCAAAACTCCTAGGCTGGTTAGTAGTGGGATCACACCTGTGAGCAGTCACTGCACCCCAGCCTGGACAGCGTAGTGAGGAGGACAGTCTCAAGAGGGGAGAGGGGAAAGAAGAAAAGGAAGGGGGAGGGGGGAGAACGGAAGGAAGGGGGAGGGGGAAGAAGAGAAGGAAGGGGGAGGGGGAAGAAGACAAGGAAGGGGGAGGGGGAAGAACGGAAGGGAGGGGGAGGGGAAGAAGAGAAGGAAGGGGAGGGGAAAGAAGAAAAGGAAGGGGGAGGGGGAAGAAGAAAAGGAAGGGGGAGGGGGAAGAAGAAAAGGAAGGGGGAGGGGGAAGAAGGGAAGGAAGGGGGAGGGGGAAGAAGGGAAGGAAGGGGGAGGGGGAAGAAGAGAAGGAAGGGGGAGGGGGAAGAAGAGAAGGAAGGGGAGAGGAAAGAAGAAAAGGAAGGGGGAGGGGAAAGAAGAAAAGGAAGGGGGAGGGGAAAGAAGAAAAGGAAGGGGGAGGGGGAAGAAGGGAAGGAAGGGGGAAGGGGAAGAAGAGAAGGTAGAGGGGAAGGAAGAAGAAAAGGGAGAGGGAGAGAAGGAGGAAAAACAAAGGAAGAAGAGGAGGAAGAAACGTTCTTTTGTTTTAGAGAACTATAGTTGTTCTCCAGAATCCACAAGAAATGGATTCCAAAGACCCTGGCACCCAGGGTACCAAAAGCCTCAGAGGCTCAGTCCCCCAAATAAAATGACATGGTGCTTTCATATAACCTAGGGAGGGACAGAGGAAGGGAGAGAGAGAAAGAGAAAGGAACACACACACACACACACACACACACACACACACACACACGGGAGGGGGGATGAGAGACAGAGAGGGAGAGAGAGATATGCAGAGAGAGAGACTCATCCACATACCTACAAAGTGTAGATAAGGATAAAAAAGTGATCATATTCTACCCAAGTGTCACTGTGTGTTTCACAGTGTGTAGGTGTAGGGTGCAGCCCCGCCCCTTTTACATATGTATAACTTATTTAAATATTTAAAAAACCTCAAGCTAGCCTTCAATAGTCAGATGAAACGTTGGCTTTACTGGTCATTTGAAGCGCAATGCTGGGTTTTAAGCACATCTGGAGGCATTTTAACCAAGCAAAGCCCAATCGGGTGGAAATCTCCAACGTGACAAAGCCTTGTCTGAGGTGACAGGAAGGAGGCTGAGGATGGAGTCTGGCATCAGAGAATCGTGTATGTTCCCATGTTTTGTCCCCTCTGTGCACACACAAGACTGCCTGGGCCATGGGAAACAGAGTCAGACTTCAAGCCCGAACCTGCCTGCTTGGGTCCATGCCAGCGACAGTGGGCGTACAGAGAGGCTGCCTCTTCCCACCACTGAGCAGAGAAGTTCAGTTTACAGAGCTGTGAGCAAGGGCAGTGGCTTCCAGCCCTGCCAAGACTTTTAAAAGTTACACATAGTGACATGTGAGTACTTGAGCTCTGTGGGTCGGAGAAATGACCATTGCTTGGGCAACCTAGGGAGCCAGTCACGGGTGTGACCATGTCTAAGAAGACAGGCACAGGGTGCCGTGATGGTCTGTCAAGGGCTTTTACTGTTGACCTCTGACCTCCCCCCTCCCTGTCAGAAGACCACATGACCCTCTCCCCTACTTCCCAGGATAAAGCTAATCTGCTATTGTTGGTGTCTGAAGGAGCTGCAGCATAAAGACCAGGGCCGGCAAAGGAGCTGCTCACCACAGAAGCAAACCTGAGTAAGGTTTACATAGCAGCAGCATAAGTCTTCAAGTGTGAGGACTGCAGTTAGGGATCCTTAAGACCCATGCGAACATCAGCTGCCTGCAATCCCAGCCCACAGGAGATAGACACAGGGAAGCCCTGCAATTAGCTGGCTAGTTAGCATAGCCAAAAGCACGAGTTCTCTGGGTTAAGAAAGAGGCCCTGCCTTGATATATAAAGGATGTATGAAGGAAGTCGCCTGAATCAACCTACACACACACACACACACACACACACACACACACACACGTACACACGCACATGCACATGTGAACACACACCTGTTTGCACACCCCACACAAACTCACATTCAAGAATAACAAACCAGCCTCTGCGGAACACCATAAACAAGTTGGCGAACACTCGTTTCCGATGGTTGACTTTTGTTTGCAAAGGCCAAAGACCCCATCTCAGGGGTCCTCAGTCTTGCTGAATATTAAAACCATTGGGAATACAGTTCAAGAGGCCCCCCTTCTCTCTTCCAGACAGGGTCTGTGTATCTCAGTATAGCCTCAAATTCACTACAAAGCCAGAGATGACCTTGAACTTCTGATCCTCTTCTCTTTGTTAGCATTTCTTCTAGGCTCCGCCCCACGGTTACCTGGCAACAGCCAGATATGGCTGGCTTACTATAAAAGGAGCTGTTGGCCTTCGGCACCCCCCTCGCTCTCTTACCCTCTGCCCCTTCTCCCTCTCTATTCCACCCTCTCTCCATGTGTCCTTTGCCAGCTTGTTCTCTCTCTCTCCCTTCCTCCCCTCCTCCTGCCTTTCTTTCTCTCTATTCCCTTCTCAACTCCCCTTCCCATGCCCTAAATAAACTCCATTCTGTACTAGACCTGGTCCTGTGGTCGGTACCACAGCATGGGCCCCCAGAGGCATCCCCTCCCACCTCACCATACCTCGTTCTATCAAGCACATCCTTGGCTCCTTTTCCTTTTTATAAAACACAACACTCTTCACCTGTGCAATGCTGGGATTATATGTGTCGGCGACCATGCCTGGTGTGCACAGTGCTAGGGCTCAAATGTAGGGTTTCTTGTGTGCTAGGTAAGTGCTCTACAAACAGAACGACATTCACCGCTCTCAAGAGATTTTGAAAATGAAGGTAAAGTTCTGAGGTTATGAAGGATGCCTGGGTTTGAGAGGCCCTGCCCTGGGTGGACTGTAAGAGTACCAGCCCACAGGTGGCCAGGGTCTCCTGCTTTTCTCATTAGTTTAGAATGAGCCCCTGCTAAAGTTTAAACATGGACTGAGTGTCTCTCAGAAGCTCATGAACTGGTGAGGGTGTGGAGAAAGAGGAACACTTCTCCATTTTTGGTGGGATTGCAAGCTGGTAAAACCACTCTGGAAACCAGTCTGGAGCTTCCTCAGAAAATTGGACATTGCACTACCTAAGGACCCAGCTATACCACTCCTGCCCATATACCCAAAAGATGCTCCAACATATAACAAGGACACATGCTCCACTATGTTCAAAGCAGCCTTATTTACAATAGCCAGAAGCTGGAAAGAACCCAGATGTCCTTGAGTAGAGGAATGGATACAGAAAATGTGGTACATTTACACAATGGAGTACTACTCAACTATCAAAACCAATGACTTCATGAAATTCTTAGGCAAATGGATAGAACTAGAAAATATCATCCTGAGTGAGGTAACCCAGTCACAAAAGAACAGAAATGGTATGCATTCACTGATAAGTAATGTGTGGATATTAGCCCCAAAACTCAGATTACTTAAGATATAATCCACAGACTACATGAAGCTTAAGAAGAAGGACTACCAAAGTGTGGGTGCTTCAGTCCTTCTTAGAAGGGAGAACAAAATTATTCATAGGAGGGGATATGGAGACAAAGTGTGGAGCAGAGACTGAAGGAGTGGCCATTCAGAGGCTGCCCTACCTGGGGATCCAGCCCACATACATACAGACACCAAACCCAGACAATATTGCTGATGCCAACAAGTGCATGCTGACAGGAGCCTGATATAGCTGTCTCCTGAGAGGCTCTGCCAGAGCATGACAAATACAGAGGCGAGTGCTCAAAGTCAACTATTGAACTGAGAACAGGGTCCCCATTAGAGGAGTTAAAGAAAGGATTGAAGGAGCTGAAAGGGTTTGCAACCCCATAAGAACAACAATACCAACCAACCAGAGCTCCCAGGGACTAAACCACTACCCAAAGAGTACACATGGACAGACTCATGACTCAAGCTGCATATGTAGCAGAGGATGACCTTGTTGGGCACTAATAGGAGAGGAAACCCTTGGTCCTGCCAAGACTGAACCCCCCCAGTGTAGGGGAATGTCAGGGCAGGGAGGCAGGAAGGAGTGGATGGATGGGTGGGGGACACCCTCATAGAAGAGGGGTGAGGGGAGGTTGGGATAGCGGGGTTATGGATGGGAAACCGGGAAAGAGGATAACATTTGAAATGTAAATTTTAAAAAATCCAATCAATCAATCAATCAATCATCAATCAATCAAGCTTGTGGACTAGAAACGAGGCGTTCAAGTGTGCACCAGGAAAGGACTGCTGCTGCTGCATGAGAAAGGGCTTCAGAAGGAGTGGATTGTTATAAAGAGGTCACCCCCACACTTGTCCACCTATGTACAGGATCTTTTCTTTTTTCTTTCTTTCTTTTCTTTTCTTTTTTGCCTTGTAAGGGAGAGCTCACCCGGTCCTGGCACTATGCTCTCTTTGGCTCCTGCTACCATAACCATGAGCCAAGCAACTCTCTTTATTTATAAAATAATCATTGAACTGTTTTCTTACAGTAACATAAACTGAAACAGTCTGAAGCCACACAAGTCATGACAGGTGTTATCTTCCTGTTTAAAAAGAGTCACAGAAAAAATGCCACTGCCGGCATAATGTATTTTTGTAACTTGCTAAGTCTTTTTTGAAAGAACCTATTTGACAGGATGCAGGTGTTAGTAAGAAATTCAATCCTCAGGGATTCGAGAGAGGGCTCAGGGGTTAGGAACTCTTGTTGCTCAATCATGGGAACCACAGTCCTGATCTCGGCACCCACAACCAGCTCAAAACCTCCTGTGACGTAGATCAGGGAACCTTACACCCTCTCCTGGCTTCTTCTGGTCACTCGGGTATGCGTGCATGTGCTCCAACGCGCACATGCGTGCCCTTGTATACACACGCACAAAGACAAAGATGATACACACACACACACAAACATACACACACACACACACACACACACACACACACACACACACGAAAAGGAAGCCATGGATTTGAAGGACAGCAATGAAGAAAATCCATGGAGAGTTGGGAGGGAGACAAGGGAAGGAGGAAATGGCATAATTATATTATAATCTTAAAACATTAAAAAATTACAGAAAAAGACCACATTCAATCCCATCTCCCCAAACTTTTTTAAATTATAGAAAAAGAAAAAAACCTGATATCTTAAGGTATTGACTAGCTAAGCAAACCAACACACCGTAGCATCTCTTTCACAGTAAAGAAAATGTATTTTCCTTGAGCCGGTACAGGCCTGGCCAAGGACTTCATTGTTGTGTTTGAGACATGGTCTTGCTATGTAGCTCCAATTGGCCTCATATTCAATATGTGTGCCCAGCTAGGCTCAAATTCACCGCAATCCTCCTGCCTCAGCCTCATGAGTGCTGGGATTACACACTTGGACGGTGATCCCATTATTTACAGGGAGGAACTGAAGCCTGCAGTTATGGAGTTTGCTTAGGGCAAAGCTGGAGAGCAGTCCACCCATCTCCCTATTACCTTCTTCCTTCCCCTTGACCTTCTGCTGGGCTATAAGGCAGATAAAGGGGAAGTGGTCTTTTCCTGGGACACTGAGCAAAGTTACTCACTGTTACAATATACTGGGGGAAAAAGTCACTATTGGCGTTGGTTGAAATTATCCTTGACTCTTGTTGCAAAAACTCTTCTGAGGTTCATTTCCCTATAAACAACAAAGATGCCAGGGCTGGGGCTATGTGATTCTCTGGTTAGCAGCTGGATCAGCCTTATGCCAGCCCTAGACATCTCCACTGCATAGCACGAGACAACCAGAAAGACCTCCGCTGGTTGCCTGGGCTCCTGAAGTGCTGGGTGTCAGCCAGCATTCTTTGAATTGGTTTAGAGAACACTGGATTCCATCTCACGCTTTGGCTAACTTTAGATGACCCTGCAGCCATGTTCACCTTGGCCAGATGGGCTGCATCACCCCTGTTGATCTAGTCATGGGAATGATGTGACATTGTCTATCAAGGCAAGACTATCATTGCCCGAATATATGTATATGGTCAATTGTTCCGAAACCAAAGGCCATGTGTACTAGCTGGCGTTGTGTGTCAACTTGACACAAGCTAGAATTACCACAGAGAAAGGAGCCTCCCTTGAGGAAATGCCTCCATGAGACCCAGCTGTAAGGCGTTTTCTCAATTAGGGATCAAGGGGGAGGGCCCAGCCCATTGTGGGTGGTGCCGTCCCTGGGCTGGTGGTCCTGGGTTCTATAAGAGAGCAGGCTGAGCAAGCCAGGGGGAGCAAGTCAGTAAGTAACATCCCTCCATGGCCTCTGCCTCAGCTCCTGCTTCCTGACCTGCTTGAGTTCCAGTCCTGACTTCCTTTGGTGATGAATAGCGATGTGGAAGTGTGAGCTGAATAAACCCTTTCCTCCCCAGCTTGCTTCTTGGTCATGATGCTTTGTGCAGGAATAGGAACCCTGAGGAAGACACCATGGCTCACCCAAACTCTTGACTGTGATTGGTCCAAATCGCCTCTCTTCAGCTATACAAGTAGCTGCTCAGAGTCACCCAAGCCGTCCCTCTCCGACCAGGCTACTCCCAGGCTGACGAAAGGTTCTGCTTAGTTTCTTGCAGCAGTGGAGGAGGAGGCAGAATGGCAGCGACTGTGCGAGATAAGCAGGCAAGAGGCCAAGCTGCAAGAAGGCAGTGGCCTCCCCTGTAACCAAAGAAGTTGAACAACCTGAGAGCACCCAGAGCAGGAGTGAGTCTGAGGGAAGATTGGTCAGATTGTGAAACTGAGGGATTACAGCTGAGGGAGCCAGACAACAGCTTCCATGGCCTCCAGTCACCAGATGGTTCCAGGTAGCTGTCAAGTCTTCAGACTCTGTACTGAAAGCTGTCACTCGGTCACTGCTACAGGCTAGCACGCGAGCCTGAATGAAGATAATAACATTTATAGGATGTAGTCAAATAAGAAAGTGCCCCAAGTGTCTCGTTATAGCTGAATTCATACGTGAGGGGCTGGCCATCTGTCCATACAATGCAATCATATGCAGCCTTGACAGGGAAGGAACCTTAGAACATTATATATGTTAGAGTAAGTCAGTCACAGGTAGACAAGTACTTCATGACTTCGCTTGTCCCTGGCGTCTGGTGTAGTCCAGGCTACAGAGATGGAAAGTGGACAGTTGGTTGTCAAGAGCTGGGGTCGGAGCGGGTGGGGAATTGTTGTTTCTCAGGTGCAGAGTTTCTGGGGATAGATGGCCCTGGTGTCACCCAACAGTGGGCATACACACACTGCCAATTTACTAAACAGTTTAAAATGCTATCTATTGTTTTTGTGTGTGTGTGTGTGTGTGTGTGTGTGTGCATCTTTTACCTGGACGGATGTGTGTGCACCACTCATGTGCCTGGCGCCCGTGGAGGCCAGAAGAGGGGATCAGATATCCTGGAAATTGAACCCAGGTCCCCGGAAGAGCTGCTGGTGCTCTTAACTGCTGAGCCGTCGCTCCAGCTCTTGCACTGAACACTTTCAAGTGTGTGAGATGGCTCATTGTATCCTGTGGATACGATGCCACGATTTAAATCGATACGAAGATGACATGACTTGGCTGTGGACTTTTTCCACCTTTCTTTGTCTAGAGGTCACATATTATGTGGCTTGAGTGTTAGCTGTAGACAGTGGCTCTGTTTTGCTTAATAGGGGCTCCAAACTAGAGGTATTGGTTCTGCCCAAAATCCTCCCACGTTACTGACCATGTCAGTGATGGTAGCGAATACTCTGACAGTAGTTACCGTATAATGTTGATGATGATGGTGGTGGTGGTGGTGGTGGTGGTGGTGGTGATGATGGTGGTGGTGGTGATGATGGTGGTGATGGTGATGATGATGGTGGTGATGGTGATGATGGTGATGATGGTGATGATGATGGTAGTGGTGGTGATGGTGGTGATGGTGATGATGATGGTGGTGATGGTGATGATGGTGGTGGTGGTGGTGATGATGATGGTAGTGGTGGTGATGGTGATGATGAGGGTGATGATGATGACTGTGGCACTAAATGCTTGGATCCAAATGACATTTACATTATCTTTGTATGAATGAGAAGACTTATGCTTTGAAACTTCACAGACTGCTCACAGGGTGAAGATATACTTGTGGGTATGTGTGTGCGTTGGAGTTAGGAGGAGGGTCATATATTTGTGTGTGCGCAGAAGATTGACACTAACCTCACATATTATTCTCTTGGACCTGTGCCCCTTTCTCTTGAGACGCGATCTTTCACTGGCCTGGAGCTTGCCAATTTGGCTAGGCTAGCTAGTTGGTGATCCCCAGAGTCTCTGCCTCCCCAGTGCTGATAACAGGCATGTGACCACCAAGATTGACTTCGTAAAGTGGGTTCTGAAGAGGGAACTCAGTTCCTCCTGCCTGCAAGACAATCAATTTCTAACTGAGCTATTCCCAAGACAAAACTGGGGAAAAAATGTTTTAGATGTGCACACCCAGCACAGGCCATCTCTGGAATCCATCAGCCATTTTGACAATGGCCACTCACATTATTTTTATGCCCAAACCGTATTTCTTACATCTTGCCCAACCCGGTTCTGTTTGCTCACACAATACTAGAAAGCCGGCATGGTTCCAGGCATCCAAAGCTGACAAACTGTCTGGGGTTCTGTTAGGGTCTCAAGACCGTGCTAGAATAAAAAGCGATATGCTCTGAAAAGCCCGGGGATGGTCATGAGGGCTGTGCCACCAGCCAAAGTGCCATGGAAGGTTTGCTTTTGTGAGCCACTGGCAGGGAGACAGGCTGAGGGGTCCTATCACCCTGAAGCCTCAAGTGAAAAAACAAGGAGAGCCAGTATTGTATGAAAAACATTGCCCGGCGATACAACACACATCTACTCACCTTAGTAGGGACTCCTGTAGGGTTAAAAATTCTGAGCTCATAGACAAGCTTTGAAAATCCACCAATCCCTGAGCTCAGAACCCACCAGTCCCTGAACTCAAAAACCTACCAATCGTGGAACTCAAAAGCCCACCAATCGCTGAGCTTGCAAGCTCAGGACTCGAAAGCCCACCAATGGAAACCCCGCACTGGAAAACTCCACCCCCAAGAAACCCTATATAAATATGTCTCCCACTCAGTTCTGCGCCTCAAGCCACACTCTTGTGTGGTTCCTCAGAGCCTTTGTATGAGGTTTGGCTCCCGATTATCAGGATGCCTTTCCCCTCAGAGTTGCAACAGTTGCATTGAGGAAAACTTTCCCCTCAGAGGTGTAACATTTGCAGACTCCTGAGACCGCAAGGTAGGTATCAGTCAGAAAGGATTGAAGGGACACAGAACACAAGACCAAGTTCTCAGGAGAAAGGAGATTTAATCACCTCAGAGGAGAAAGGGGCAAAGGAGCTGAGGAAGAGGGAGGGACCAAGGACGGCCTCAGGATAAAATGGAGATAGATAGAGCCCATAGGCAACGGCAGTTTATTTGGAAGAAGGGGAGACCCAGCTTTAGGAGGACCTGATTTGTTTTAATTGCTGCCCTGCAAAACTTTCAGTGGGGACCTTGGTAGTGAGTCTCAGGAAGAGGAAGTGGCCAAATAATGGAAAAGACCTTGGGGGCTAACTTTAGGGATATAATCTTTGGTTTATCAAGGGAAGGACAAGGTCTGCCAGTGCCACGTTTTCTATGCTTGGGGCTGCTAGTGCCCTTGCTTCTGAGGGTTTCAGTGTGTCCTGGCTTCTGTATCTGGGTGTTCCTGGGCATCAGGGCTGAGGGCAACCTGTCCAGTGCCATATTCCTGGGTTCTCCATTTCCCTGTCTGCTTTGTTTGCCTGGCCCAGTAAGTTATATCTGTGTTTTCTGAGCTAGCAGGCTCTGACTGTTCTTCCACCTTGTAGTCGTCATCGTCATTGAGGCCAGCATCCTCTTCCTCCTCCTCTTTCTCCTCCTTCTCTCCCTCTTCCTCTTCCTCCTTTTTCTCTGCCTTCTCCTCCACAACCACTTCCTCCTCTGGCTCCTTCTCCAACAAGTTCATTTCCTCTGTCCTGTCCTCTGTCTTCCCTTCCTCTTCATTATTTCTCTTCTTCCTCTGCCTTCTCATCCCTCTTCCTCATGCTCTCCCTCTTTTCTTCTCCTTTCTCTTCTGATTGACACAGAATTGTGCAACACCATGTGTGTGTGTATGTGTGTGTGTGTGTGTGTTTGTGTAACACACAACGACCAACGGGTGTTTAGCATTTCGTTACCCTAGTCATCCTTCGTGCTCAGAACACTCAGATGTTGTGAAGGTTATTCTTGACTGGGGGTGAGTGAAGCTCGACTCTGGGTGTGCCTGTCCTGATACTTCTGTAGATTAGCCCCTTGATGGATTTGGATTGTGATACCATCACTGGGGGTTTTGGGAGGTAGGGGTTGGGGTTTAGATCAAGGACAGAGATCACTGGGGTGTGCCCCTCAATTTCTCATTCTCTCACTGTTCAGCCTCTGAAGTGAAGGCGGGCTTCTGCCACACCCCCTAAAAGTGGGGCCAAAGTGGCATCCTTCTTTATACAATTTGTGTCAGTATCTGGTCATGATGATGATAGCTCACTAAGTTACTTACTTGTTCTCTGGTTATTTAGAAATGCTCGAATTACCCTAGATGCACAGAACACATGAAACTCAAGAAGGATGACCAAAATGCGAATGCTTCACTCCTTCTTTAAAAGGGGAACAAGAACACCCTTGGGAGGGAATAGGGAGGCAAAGTTTAGAACAGAGGAACACCCATTCAGAGCCTGCCCCACATGTGGCCCATACATATACAACCACCAAACTAGATAAGATGGATGAAACAAAGAAGTGCAGGCCAACAGGAACCGGATGTAGATCTCTCCTGAGAGACACAGCCAGAATACAGCAAATACAGAGGCAAATGCCAGCAGCAAACCACTGAACTGAGAAAGGGATCCCCATTGAAGGAATCAGAGAAAGGACTAAAAGAGCTGAAGGGGCTCGAGACCCCATATGAACAACAATGCCAAGCAACCAGAGCTTCCAGGGACTAAGCCACTTCCCAAAGACTATACATGGACTGACCCTGGGCTCCAACCTCATAGGTAGCAATGAATATCCTAGTAAGAGCACCAGTGGAAGAGGAAGCCCTTGGTCCTTCCAAGACTGAACCCCCAGTGAACGGGATTGTTTGGGGGAGGGTGGTAATGGGGGGAGGATGGGGAGGGGAACACCCATAGAGAAGGGGAGGGGGAAAGGCTAGGGGGATGTTTCCCCGGAAACCGGGAAAGTGAATAACAATCGAAATGTAAATAAGAAATACCCAAGTTGATAAAGATGAAAAGAAAAAGAAAAAGAAATTCCCCTGACAGAGTTTCAGGGCAGTGATGTTTCCTCCTCATGCAGGCACAGTCAGTGCTCCCCACGGCCAGGCCTTCTCTGCCTTCCTTTCCTCTCCGCTGCCTCCTCCCCGTGCCCACTACAGCGCTATTCATGGTAGCCAAAGCACCCAGCCCACCCAAGGGTCAGTGCTCAAGAGCATTGGGACGTGGGAACTCCTAGAAGTGAGTAGGGCTGGGCTTGGAGGTACATTCCTATCAGCTTGGCCTTTGGGAGGTTGAGGCAGGAGGACCACAAGTTCAAGGCCAGCCTGGCCCAAATGTGTCTGGCTCAGGTGTGTCTCCTGGGCCAGCAGCTGTGTGCAAGGTGTGACCTTCGAGCCCAGCCACGGGCTGTAGGTTGGGGATGCCGGCTGCCAGCACTCCGGGGACAAGAGACACGGAATGAAAGGGCTCAGCAATGCCCCTGAAGCCCATGTAATCACCTCAGATCTCCATAAACATGAAACAACCCACACAAAAACACTCGCAATTAACTACAGGAGTGTTTTAAGAGTGGGTGGGAGAAGTTTTTATTGGAATACATAATGGGAAGCCTTTGAGGGCAACCCTATGCCCTTTCCCCAGCTACTGGCATTTTAAGTGCCCTCTGCCTTTGAGCAAGGATTGCTTCTCCATTAAAACAAACAAAAAAAAAAAATTTAAAACTCCAAGTTATCAACCTGAAGCTTTGGGAGGACTACGATGTCATTTTTGAAAAACTGGCTTATTGTGAAAGGCTCAAAATGTTGAAACAGCGGGGTTAGTGAAGAAGGACAGAAGGAAGGAGAAACAGCTCCCGTATGGACTTTTCAGCAAAAAGGTTGAGCATGTGGCTAAACGACAACAGAATTCTCACCTAGCACATGTGATGCCCGGCTTCCCTGCCCAACCTTGGAGGTGTGCAGAGAAGCAGAAGTTTCTAGAAGATAACCACATTTAAAACTAAGCCACTCAGAGATGGACTGGACAGCTCAGACCTGTCATTCCCTCATCTGGGGAGGTCGAAGCAGGAGGATTGCCACGAGTTCGAGGCTTATGGGGTCTAGAGTGATTCTGAGAACAGCCTAGGCTGCTGTGTTCATTGATTCATCAATGTAGGGGTCAATTCACTGGGGAGCAGTTATCAGTACAGGGAGGGGGCTGAGATGGCCCCATGCCTCCTTCCACCCAAGCACCACCCCAAAAGTGTGGGGTACCAGTGGTTTCTTCTCACCAATGAGGTCCAGCCAGGGCTGCCCCTCTCACAATCAGACTGCGACCAAGGTGCTGTATGCCTTAACTTTTGCATAGCAGTGACCATGGTACAAACAGAGACAACGAGCTTGCTTTAGCTTATAGTTCCTGAGGGATTCATCCATCATGGATGAGAAGTTTTATCCATGGTAGCAAAAGCATAGAGTAGAGGTGTTCACACCATGGTGGACCAGTCACAGAAAGTAGGGTCCAGGTCACAAACGGCAAAGACGTGAGCCCACGGGGAACATTTTACACTCAGACTAGAACATACACTCAGGCTTTGTCTTGTCATTTACAGAGGCACCCCTGCCTGTCCTCGAGGCGACAAGTCCCAAGTGGCAGAGTTGTAGATACAACATGTCTACAAGCTAATGGCTTCAGTTGTAGAGCCACAGGAACCACATCCTCAACCACAGTACATGTTCGCAAGGGGATATCAAGCTTCCTGTGAGAACACAGGCAGAAGGAATGCTGGGAGACAAGCTTGTGAGAACAGAGCAGGAGACTGGGTTGGGGCTTCCAGAACTCATGGATACCGGGAGATGATGAATAATAGGTGGTTAAAGAGAAAAACCAACCATATTAAATTTAATATGCATATAATTTGTCTATTAAAATTATATGGTCCGGTGTATTTTATTACATCCATAGGGTTGAGCAGTCATGAGCACCGTCTGATGTCAGAACACTTTCGCTTCTCTCGAGAGGATCCTGGCGCTCGTTTTGAGTGATACCTTCTCATTTCCCTCTCTCGCAGCCTCGCAGCCCTAACTCCCCGTGCACACTGCTCTACCCTGGCGTCTCACGTGGGGATCATATGCTATGAGTCGGCAGTAGCTCACTTCTCTCCCTTCCTACGCTGCTTTCAGGTTCCTCCATGTGGTAGCCTGGATCCTTCTACCCCAACTCTCCTGCCTCAGTGTATGGGCGCACCACATTTTATTCGTTGATGAGCTGGGAGACATGTGAGCTGTTTTCTCTTTGGGACTATCATGAATTGTGCTACATGGGAGCTAGACCAGGTTATCCTGTCAAGTTCCTCCATTTTGATGGAACTGTCACAATTCTAGAAATAACAATAACTTGGTTTCTAGAACTGAAGTGACTTGTGTTTCTAGATTCTTGCTCTTATACACTACTTGTTAGCTATGGGAAATAGAACCTCCCAGTCAGAAGGAACTCCCCCGACGTGAGCCTGATTTCTCCTCTGTGCCATACCATGTTGCTCTCTGCCCATCTATGATGACAGTAACTCTTATCAGATATCTCTAACCCAAAGGATGAATCCACTTCAGTGTCCCCTTTTGCCTCAAACCCGAACCCCCTCATCACTATAAATATCTGTATACTGGAGACTGTTGATGTCTGCTACTTAGCACATGTATGAAGGACTGTCGTGTTGCTTTCTTTGATGTTAAGAAACCAAGTATGTGCCAAAATGATCTGTGAGAAACACTGTGGGAATCAAGGGTGTGATGTTTTGTGTGGGATGGTGTTGGGTATGTGATGTGATGGATGTGTGTGTGTGTGTGTACATATGTGTGTGATATATGTATGTGTGATGTGTATGTTCACACAAGCGTGATGTGTATGGTGTGTGTGTGTGTATGTGTGTGTTGGGCGTGTGTGTTGGGTGTGTGTGTGTTGGGTATGTGGTATATGTATATGTATGTTGTATTGGTATATGGTATATCAGTGCGTGGTATATGAGTGTTCATGTGTGTCATATATGTTGGATGTGTGGTATATTATTTGGAGGATATGTGGATGTGGTAGTGTGGTATATGGTGTATGTGTTTTGTTTGCATGTGGTTTGTGTGGTAATATGGTGTGTGATATGTGATATGTGTGGTATGTGGTGTATGTGTGGTATATGTGTATGGTATGTGTAGTGTATGGTGTGTGTGTGTGTGTGTGTGTGTGTGTGTGTGTGTGTTTTATATGTAGTATGTGTGTGAGGTATATGTCTCTGCATGTCCATTATCAATCTAGCTATATCAGCAGGTTGATGGTGGGACAATGCTGGAGAAGGAGGCATGAACTCATGTTTGCTTTACTACAGTTTACAACAGGCAAATGAATGTAGACCGATAAATAACTGTGTGTGTGGATGAAAACACACCCAGATGATTCCCAGCTTACAAGGTTCAGACTTAATGGATCAAAGGCAATATATATTCTGTAGGAACCATATTTAGGATTCTGAAGTTTGACCTTTTCCCAGGCTAAGGATGCATGGCATGGACCTGGCTTGAAGAAGCCTGTGGCAGAAACCACTCCCAGCTCCCAGCCAACCTCAGGGGCGGAACTGGCTACTCTCCAGTGAGCTGGTTCTTCAGGTTCATGCATGGAGCAGTGCTTCTGTTCCTGTCCCCTCACTGTGTGCTTCTGGGACACAGCTAGAGGAGCCTGTGTCTCACCAGCTCTGTTAGCAAGAAAGTCTGGAAGCATGGCATCCGGCAAAGCCAACTCATTATCCTGAGTTCTTACACCACAAACATCATTTTCCAATGGACCAAAGAACAGAACTGCAATTTCCCGGAGACACGGCTGCTTCCAGGATCGGGGCAAGAAAAGCACAAGATGAGCGGGAACATTTTGTGGTGCCAGGATTGAGAGTGTATGCAAGACAGAGGGAAAACTAAGAAATGGGAGGTCCTTAGGGAGCATGGAAGGCAACCTGAGTAATGCTCCAGTGGCCGAAACAGGAGCCAATTGAGCAACAAGAGAAGCAGAGGCTTCGATTGCAACAACCCGGAGAATAAAATAAATATCCATGGATGCACGCTGACAAAAAATAAACGATTAAAAATAAACAAAAGAGGAAACGGGACAAGTGTCCCTTCAAAAACTCCATGTAATCAACAGAGAAGGAATGAGAGTGGAAAAAACCCTCAGTTAAGAGCTGCCTGGTGGAAGTGGCTGCAAGAGAGAGAGAGAAAGGGGAGGAGGGGAGGGAGGAAGAGAGAGAGAGAGAGAGAGAGACAGACAGACAGACAGACAGACACACGCAGGGATGCCACCACGTGGGTCGGTCTCTGGGAGACAGGAGATTGGCACAGCCTCAAAGTACCCACCCCCAAACACTTATTACTCACAGTGCAACTTAACGCAAGTCTGGAGATACTTTGATCTGCCTCAAGGGGCTTGATGTCACTCTGTCTGCCCTTGAGCATAAGGTGAGCTTGATGAGGAAGGAAAGAGAAACCTCACCTCCAAGAGGAGGGACCCCACCCCCAAGGTGCCACCACTAGCATATGTCCCAGGTTGCCACCAAGAGGGAAGTCACCTGGCCTCATGCCCTCTGACCTGGGGCATTGAGGTCACTTGACCTCTAAGTCTGTGAGCCCAGTGCAACCATGGGAAAATAGCACAGAAACACAAACTATGGGACAAATGTCCAAAATGCTGGTGGCAAGGAGAGGCCAGAAACAGTCATAGATGTAGGACTAATCAGTTGCTAAATAAAATGCACAATTCTGGACCAGATGCTGGGACAGAAAGGGGGACATTCATGGGAAAGTAACATGCTTACTAGAGCAACGCACCAATGAGGTTTTCTTAGTTTAAACAAAAGTTTGTAAAATCTTAATGTCAGGGGGAGCTCCTTGAAGAAGAAAAGTCTCTACACTGTCATTCTAGCTTTGCTTCTGCTGCTGTGACAGAATATGTTTGCCAAAAACGCAACCAAGAGATGAAAGCGTTTGCTTGGAATACAGTTCCAGGTTACAGTCCATCGTTGTGGGGAAGTCAAGCCAGAAGCTGAAAGGTAACATCCACAGTCAAGAGCAGAGATGGAGTAAATGCCTGGATCCTTGCTTCCTTGCTCTGAGCTAGCTTTCTCTTGCCCTATGCTGGTCAGAAACTCCTGCCTAGGGAATGGCACCGCCCACCATTGGCTGGCAGCAAAAATTACTTATGATGTATATTTTTAACTATCTATGCACACGCATACACACAAATGTGCACACAGGCACATACCACAGAGAAGGATGTTTGGCAAGGAGGGTGACAAGCAGCCCTTGTTTAGGTCAGTGAGAACAAACACAATCTCTTGACACAGTCTTGTTCATCTACATTTACAAATCTTCCTGCAACTTAATACTCTTGAACGCAAACCTTCCAGGGAAAACTCTGCCAATGAAACACGTGTGGACATTCCCCAAACTCACCTGAGACTTAGGCTAGGAGAGGGGACTAAGGAGGCTTGTGGAGAAAGAACCACAGAAATACACACCAGGGGCATGGCTCCTGTGCTTCTTTAGTAAGACAAAGAGGAATCTTGATGAGATTCATACGGTGGGTACAGCAATCTTGTTTCCACACTCAGTCTTGGTCTGAGGAACCCCCTGCCTGGCACTTGGATGTCAAGGCCATTGAGACCCAAGTGTTTGTCTGACCTCCATACAAACACTGTAGCATGCATGCATGCATGCATACATACATACACAAAAATTAACGAATGAATAAAGAAGAAAACACCCAGGGTCCCTGGAAATTCCCTTCCTCATTGGTGACTTTACCTCTTGTGGACCCTTCAGGAACCTGCCCACCCACTTTAACTTCTCCCTGCCCTTACAAAGGTTCCTAACCACTTTTTGGGGTTTGAATGTTGCCCCAAACTCTTGTGTTGAGAACAGTCTCCATTACAGCAGTGTGGGAGGTGACTGATCTTGTGGGCTCTGTCCTTACGAACAGATTAAAGTCAACACCACAGCAGTTATTGTGAGAGTACTGCTGTAGTCTGTGTGTACGAAAAGAGGAGAGGCTGTCAGGCAAGGAATGGAGTCTGGGAGAGGAGAAAGAGAGGGGTGGGGAACTCATTCGAGCAAGACACAGACATGCATGGGGATGTCACCTCGGGATCAACATAGTTGCGTGATGAATATGAATTCATCTCTATAACAAGAACACTAATTAGAAGAAAAAGAAGCCAGTTCTGCCTGCTGCACACTTGCCATAAGCCAGTGAACCTTCCGTTCATTATAAGTTACTCAGACTCAGGCATTCTGTTATAGCAGCAGAACACGAACCAAGATGCCTTTGAGACCTTGAGACCCTTTGCCTCAGGACTTCTTCCTTGGGAAGCAGAAGTGCGAGATTTGGTACATACACAATTGTCCCCACTGATTTCTATACCTGTGTTGTCTGTTGGGCTGGGGGAACCATTCCATAGGTAGAGCACTTGCTACACAAGCATGAGATCCTGGAGTTTGGATCCCCAAATCCCATGTAAATGTAGGGTGTACATGGCATCCGGCCTCTGATTCCACCCTCCAGAGATAGAGGATCCTCAAAGCAGCCAGGCGAGTCAGTTTTACTGAGAGGCCCTGACTCATTTAGTGAATTGAAAAAGTGATTCAGAATGATTTCCAACATCAACCTTGGCCTCCATATGCACATGAGTGCGCGCGCACACACACACACACACACACACACACACACACACACCACACACACACGTGAAACTGGAAAAGGAAGTAAAAATGTCTTAAAAAAAAAGATACCAAGCAGGCAAATGACTTGTCAGAGTGTGTATTCATTTTCCATCTCCTAGATGTTATTCCTGGTTCTGTGATTATTTTCTCATGCCATAGACACTATTTCTCACATCCTGGTCATCACAAGATAAGTGGGCCAGTGGACACCAGGCAGATGAATATTCTTCTAACAGAGAGCTGGGTCAGGACAGACAGCTGGTCTGGGACGTCACTGTGTTAAAAGCACTTAAATAGCATGCGCAAAGCCTAGCTCCCACCCCCAGCATCGAAAACCAAACTAGATTAGAGGCTTCCAAGACACTAAAAGAGGCTAAAGTTCTTTCTACCACAGGAACAAGATAAGAAGGCCCTGGTTAGGGGCATTGGCCCTTTGGTTCCATTTTCTAACTGATCCTAAGTATGTTCCATCAGCGTGCTTCAGTCATGGTCACCTGAAGACCGTGGCTCACTGTGTCTCTCATAATGTTCTCTTTCCCCTTCTCCCCTTCCCTTAACTCCTGCCCCGACTCCAACCCCCACCCCCAAAGCTTGGCACAGAGTCAACACTAAGTAGGTTTTAAGATAAGCTAGCGAATTAGCGAACAAATTAGACCACAGTTCTTATCAACAGCAATTAAAGCCACTTGACAGCCAGTTTAAGACAAGAGCATCACCACCGGTCATGACAAAAGAGAAGCGGGCTCCAGTGACGTCTTCATGTTCTGTTTAAGTCCCTGGGGAGAAAAAAAAAAAAAACAAACTAACACATCCTTTCAGCTGCTAACAGAGCGTTTATCAACCCAGCCCAGTTTTTACTGCCAGCTGATCTGTGGCAGCCCTGGTGGCAAAGCCTCGCACCCCAGCCCAGACTGTATCTTAACATTCCCACCTGCACCGGGTGGGGGAGGGGCAGCTGTGCCCCTGAGCAGGGTGGGGGCCGGTGCTGTAGCAGCT
This sequence comes from Rattus norvegicus, assembly GCF_021556685.1. Classification (NCBI taxonomy): domain Eukaryota; kingdom Metazoa; phylum Chordata; class Mammalia; order Rodentia; family Muridae; genus Rattus; species Rattus norvegicus. The sequence goes on along the minus strand of NC_141550.1, from coordinate 13,807,040 downwards.
CCCCCCAACGTCAAGTTGCAACATAAGCCCATCGGAACACTGTAACAAAAATACATCTTGGAGCCGATCCTTGACTTTGATATCCTGTTGCTTATTTTCTGTAAAAACAAACTAAACTCGGACTGTTCGATAACAGATTGTAGACACAAATAGAAGCTCACGTGACCAGACGAACCAACTGATAAACAGTCCTTAGGTTCCCCCCTACAAGCCCTTTGTGCAAACTTTCCATAGTCTGCAGGAATGCAAAGTGGGGCCGGAGGCTGTGAATAGTTTGCCCACGGTGGAGGTCTGTGCTTTGTGAAGAAATGGGGTGCACCCGGGAGAGATGGTGCTCCCTGGCCAGTGTCTGTGTCAGCAAATCATAGGTGCAATGAAAGACAATGTCTCAAAAAATAAAATAGAGAGTGACAGAGAAAGGACCCTGACATCTGGCCTACACAGACACGCAGACACACACACACACACACACACACACACACACACACACACACACACACACACACGGGGGTAACTATGATTATTAATTTCAAACCCTTTCCCTCAGAACGTCTGTATCAGCCATCTTGAGCTCAGAGAGTACATCAGGGCCCTTTCTTAGTGACAGCCACCTAGTCAGACATCCACACAGTCTCTGGCCACCTGGGAACCCTGCAGAGAGAGGAGGCATCTTCTAGTCCCATGAGTCCCTGGAAAGTAGTGAAGTTCCTCCCTCAAGTGATGGGAACACTGCAGAGGCTCTGGGCTCTCTCCAGCTGAGCAGAGCCTACATCGAGGTCCGGCTCTTTTCTACCTCGGCTGAGAATTTCGACATCCATGGCTGATGATGGAGGGACTGAGCAAACAAACCCACGGCAGGGTAGATCTCAGCAGGACTCACACATGTGGGTTTGGATCCCAGCAGAACCCACAGCACATGGAAGGCTCTACCTGCCAATACCCTGAGGTCAGGGTCATCTTCATGTTGGCCAGTATCGCTGGTCTGCCATTTTCTTTTTTCCAGACGTAAGCGTGTTATTGGTTTTACCATCCCGTTTCACACAGAAGGAGTAGCACCCACAGCAGATTCCTCTCAGGGCACCCTCTGCAGCAGAGCTTTTGTAAGAACTCAAGAAATTGGGGGCGGGGCTGGGTGGTTGCCACTCACCAGTTCGTGCTCAGCATCTGGAATTTGACCTTGGCGACCCAGGCACAGTTTATTTTAAGACTCAGTTCACTGACAATGCCCACACAGGCCTGGGGAGTGGGGTTGGATTCAAAGGTGAAAGAGACCCATCTGGGGGTTTGTGGTGATGACCCTGTGCTCGGCCCTGGCCGTAGAGCAGTTACTCCAGAGACACTTGGGGCCCTTCTACTATCAGACCACAGAGGTTTGGTTTGGTTTTGTCTTTTCCGTTGCAAAGTTGTGCTGTTTAACAGGCCTCTGGGAGCTGAAGTCGACTCCAAAGAAAAGATACAATATGCTTAACCTCTTCACCGTGGAGGGAGGGAATGAACAGAGGACCACAGAGCTCTGTCAGGTCCAGAAGGACAAGGGATCTGGCATCTCACAGAGCCTGATTCTTTTGCCTTTGCAAGTGTAGGACTCATTAAGAGTTCCCTTGCCTTGGCCCGGTTTCATTACATAATGCTGACCCTTGACGGTCTCACAGAGTTGAAAGTGCACTGGGAATGACAGCCAGAAGTGGAAGAGATTGCACAAGAGCCTCCATATGGTGGGAAAGGTGCAGAAGCCATGATGTTCTTGGGTAAAAATCCCAATGTCGAGGGTAGGGTGCCTCTCTATGAGTTGTCAGTCAAAGGGACCCCCAAAGCTCCCACAAACCATACAGGCCATCACCACTGCTGTAGGTTGCGTGCTAGAACTGAACGGTAAACCCTTACTGCTAAAGACAACACATGCCTGGTTCGCAGGAAAAAGCAGACAGGGACTATGATCCCTTCCTGATGACTGATTTTGTAATGTAAGATGTTGCACAGGCTGTTGGGAATTCTGTCACTGGTCGTCCTACTCAGAGGCTGTGTGCTACACGTAACATGCCAGGTAGAATGTGTCTGCTGCGATGGTGTCACAGATGTTATGAGTATAGCCAATTGCTTTCTGCTCAGGGAAGTCATGAGACAGAACTCTTAAGGTCTCTCCGGAGGTCACGTAAGTAACAAACCAGTGCTAGGGGAGAGGGTACTCTTCAGTGGAGTTTCATGCAAGTTCCAGAAGGAATCTGAATGGTACAGTCTTCCTGAGTCATCACCCATGCTCCTGGGAGTAGCGCCCGTAAAATCATGGGTTCCAATCTTGGCTCGGGTGGGATCTTTTCTTTGGTCTGTCAGTGTGCTGTGTCTGGGGTGACAAGACATTTATTCCTATTTCCCAAAGAAAAGCCACTCACCCAACAATATTCCTGAGGTACTCTCACCATTTAGAAAACAAAGGTGCTTTAGACCCACTTTTACATTGTACGGGAAAAGATGTGTTTGGTCAACAAGTCAAATCTGGGACTCAGATTAACAGTTTCCCCATAGGAAGGCTCACTATGGACATGGCTTCATTCTGTGATAGGAGAGTTAGTGTTGTGTGTGTGTGTGTGTGCCCATGTACATATGCATGCATATATGCATGAGTGAGTATACACATGAAGATGTGAATATGAATTAGTGTGCATTTATTTGTTCCCCAGAGATTTATGCTTGAATCCGTCCCAGTTGAACAATGTTGCTACCTGGTTCCTCTGTCACTGGCTGTGTGGCCTCCAGTGACTCGAGGATTAATTGCCTTTCGATTCAATGAAAAAGCCATCTTCAAATGGTCACTAAGTTAGCCAATGTCACTCCTTTACATTTTGTAATATACTTGCTATGTCCTGTGCAGTGATTGGTCATAAAGTGATGGTGACACCCTGTCAACTGCCTCTGTCATTAGGCTGTGGAAAAAGTCCCAGGAAATGACTATAACCTCAGTAAACTGCTTGCATAATTAGCACGGATTCGTAAAACTCACCGTGACATCGTTAAAATGGTTTTGATTAGAAACAAACTTTTTGCAGGAGTTGAAAATCGGCTCGTTGATAGTTTGCATGCAGGCTGCCTAGGATTCCTCAAGGTTGCTACCTTTGACGAGAGAAAATAAGTAGAGGCCCTCTGGAGGGCATACAGATCCTGAGAGACCCAGAACTAGAGATGTTTGTGCACTGCCCTGTAGGTGCTGGGAACGAATCTGGTCGGTCGGTCTTCAAGAGCAGACAGTGTTCTCAGCCACTGAGCCATCTCTCTCTACATGATTTAAAAAAACAAACGAGCCAATCAAAAGATTTCCGAAGCACCTTATTGCCGCTTCATCTGTCTGGAAGCCATTGTCTGTCCAGGTAGGCGGCTTCCCACCAAAGCAGAACTGAGACCAGCTCTGGCTGTAGTGCGTTCAGAGATGGTTCCAGAGAAATGGCTGAGGAGAACAACTGAGCCGGAGAGGAGGTGACTATATCAAAGGGCTGTGGGTTCTGCCCTGCCCTGTGGACACCACAGGTTGTCTTCAGCATCATTCTCTGACTCCTCTCTGGTACTCACCCACAGCCATTGGCTGTCTGGCAATTCTTTATGATCAATCGAAGACAGCTGGGGGAGGGGACCCTCGGGTCTGGAAGTGCAGCTTTTTGGGAGCTGAAATAAAACAAAGCATTAGAGCCAATCCCCAATGTGTGTGTGTGCTCTAAAGTGTGTGTACATGTGTGTATGTCTGTGTGTGCTATAAAGTGTGTGCACATGCATGTGTGTGTCTGTGTGTGTGTGCTATAAAATGTGTGTCCGTGCATGGGTGAATGTGTGTGTATGCTATAAAGTGTGTATATATGCATGCATATGTGTGTGCTATAAAGTGTGTGTACATGCATGTGTGTGTCTGTGTATGTGTGCTATAAAGTATATGTCCATACATGGGTGGATGTGTGTGCATGCTATAAAGTGTATGTACATGCATGTGTGTGTACTATAAAGTGTGTACATGCATGTGTATGTCTCTGTGTGTGTGTGCGCTATAAAGTGTGTGTCCATGCATGAGAATGTGTGTGCATGCTATAAATTGTGTGTACATGCATGCATGTGTGTGTGCTATAAAGTGTGTGTCCATGCATGCGTGTCTGTGTGTATGTGCTATAAAGTGTGTATGTTTACATGTGCAGACAGATAGTGGTTTATCTTTAAAAATTGCTTCCCATGACTGTAAAAGATGATGTGGGTGCAAGAAGATCACCCTGGCCTGCACCCGGCTTCTATGTATTCTTTTCATGTGTGTATGTGGTGTGCATGTGCACATATATATTTTTTCATGGTTGTGGGTACACAGGCATGTGTGTGCATGTGGAGGCCTGAGATCTCCTACCTTATTTGTTGAGGCAAGGCCTCTCAATCAAACCCAGAGCTCATGATACAGCTAGACTGCTCTGACCATTTCTTGTCTCCACCTCCCAAGGCTGGGATTGCAAATGAACCTTCGTGTCCATACAGCATGTACTGGGGTTTCTGGGGATCCAAATTTTGGCTCTCAAACTTGCGTGACAAGGGCTTTGACTGGTGAAGGATCTCTGCAGCCATCCTGTTTCTTAAAGGCAGCAGCTGAATTCCCTGATGAACAATGCCATCCCTGCACCAAAAGGAAAGTAGCATCCTCGAGGTAGGGCCAGCAGTCAAGCTAAAGAAGTCCATACAAAGAAACGTTATCACACCCACAGGCCTCTTCCCAGTCACACCCACAGCCAGCCAATCATCTGGCTCCCAGCCACTGATTTTCTTACATCTTTATGTTTGTATTTTATGTCCAGCTCAAGTACACCAAGGTTTGTTTCTAAATAATTCCTTGGGTTTACACTACCTAAAGACACTGAAGGCATTGCCTGTCTTCTTCTGCTAATCTGTCTTATGTCGTTTAATTCCTAGGCCCAGCTAAGGAATGGGGAATAGCAGAGAAAGCTATTACACCACAGTAACAATGGGGGTTGGCTACTGACATCCAAACTGTCCTATAGGCCAGCGGGTCAGAGTAGGGAGAGCAGGAATAAATCCAAGTGTTTACAGTCGGTTTGTCCAGCAATATTGCCAGGGTCACAATAGAAGATTGTATTTTTGATGAGTGGTTGGGGCGCAGAGGGTAAAGTGCTTGAAGTACAAACTTGCAGACCTGAGTTCAGATCCCCAGAACCCATGTAAAGCGAGCCATGGCAGATAAATAACACATGCATACATACACACACATGCATACATACCTACACATACATACCTACATATACATACATGCATGTATAGACACATCTATACACACATATATGCACACACAGACATACACACAGACACATATATATGCATATACATACACACATACATACACTCATGAATAAATAAATAGAATTAAATTGAATCTTGTTAGAAAAATCTAGTGTGTAGGAGCAGAAGAATGAAACTGGACCCTTATCTTTTAGGATAAGACCAAATAAACTCAACACACATCACAAATTTTTAAGAACCCAAACCACAAAATTACTAGAAGAAAACAGGAAAAAAAAAACCTTCTAGACCAGGTCTAGTGAATGTTTTTAAATGTGATCCTCAAAGCACAGGCTACAAATTCAACAACAGACGGACAGACAGAAGGAACTGGGTGGGACACTGAGGCTTCCACACAGCAAAGGAAATAGAATGCGGAGGCGGCCTGCTCAATGGAACAGGGCACTTGCAAGTCCTATGTCTGGCAAAGGGGTAATACCCAAGTATTTAAGGAACTCAATGAACTCATTAGCAAAAACAAATAACCCAGCTTAAAAACAGACACGGGGCCAGAGCACACATTTCTTAAGAAAGACACAGGAATGGCCCAGTGGATCTATAAAAAGACATCCAGTGTCACTGTCATCAGGGAAATGCAAATCAAAGCCACAATGAGAAAGCACCTCTCCTGCTGGAATGGCTCTTATCAGAAAGGCAGACGCCTGTCCTTCAAGCTGTGGAGAAAAGAAAAGCTGTTAACTCTGTGGGTGGGGATTGGAGGTAGAGCCATCATGGAAAACAGAAGGGGCTTCCCCAAATCCTAAAAGTGGAAGCTGGGGCAGTGGTTGAGCATTAGAGGCTGAGTTCAGACCCCCCAGCATCGAAGAAAAAGCCAGCCATGACAGCACATCTGTAACCCCAACCCTGGGAGACACAGAAATAGGAAGGTCTTAGCTGCGCACCGGAGGCAGGTACAGCCCACTCAGCAAGCTCCAGTTTCAGTGAGAGAATCTATTTCCCAAAACAAGACAGAATGAGACTGAGAAAGTCATGCACAGTGACCTCTGGCCTCCACATGCACATCCGCACGCAAACGCATGCACAAAAAGTTAAAAACATAGCCACAGTGTGGCCCAGCACTCCTACAACTGAGTATCCATCCAGGGCAAATAGAATCCATACGTCCAAGAGTCACCTACACACACCTAGGTTCACCATAGCTTTCCTCACTCCAGCCAAGATCCAATGTACGAGAGCAATCTGAGGGTCTCCAAAGACGAACACATACGTGCACACACATACGCGCATGTTCACACTCGAGTGCACACGCACGCGCGCGCTCGAGCGCGCGCACACACACACACACCATACAGTGGCCTATTAGCCTTAAAAAGAATGACGTCATTTGCATAGACGTGTGCAAACCACAAGAATGTGATGCTGAGAGGAATAAACTAGGGATAAAAGACAAACAAAACTAAAAGACACACACACACTCACCTATGCACATACATGTGTGCACATGTACAGGAGCATGCATACACACACACACACACACACACACACACACACACACAAGTTAAAAATACAGCCACCATGTGGCCCACACGGTGTTTGTCTTTATGCAGAAAACACAGAGAATAAGAGATAGTCTATTCCAGAGCTAAATTTGAGCAGTCATGCCCCAGGAAAACACATTTAGGTTACCCCCAAATTCTGTGTTCTGTCATGGAAGCAGTTTGTGTGTGTGTGTGGGGGGGTGGTTATAATTTTAAGGAACATAGAAAGTCATTAATTGAGGCAAGTTCAAAATGCACCGGTGGGCACATCAGAGAAGCGGTAACAGTAAGGTGTGGGGGTCTTTTCTATGGGCTTCGGGTGCTATTTGATGGCATTCTTAGCTCTGGGTTGTTGAGGACTAGTTGTCTGCTAAGTTAACAGGTTTCAAAAGGTTTTTATCTATTAGTTCTAATACAGAGGTGGGCAAGAAAGGGCTGTTCAGGGAGCTGAGGTTAGTCTGAAGTAAGGCGATAGCCACTGGCTCCGCGACATTTCTACCTCTCTAGGGATTGGCTGTTCTAACCAGTCAATCCCTCAGCCTTTGCAGACACAGATCCCTTCTGGGAATTCTTGTTCATATTGACAAGGTATTTTGTTGCAATTCTCCTTAGCCTTTGTCAGACTGTTTTTGTGTAGAGCTCTGACGTTTTGGCTAAAGGACAATTCCAGAAACTTAAAGTAACTTGGTTGCTTTTCTAGATCCCTGCCCTCCTCACTATGGACCCCCAGTAACAGCTGCAGGAGAGATGTTGATCCATGGCTGATGGCCTCTAAGCTGGTGCTTGCCCTACCCCACTTGAAAGGCAAGGGAATGGTCTGTCTCTCCCCAAGTGCAGAGGGGCTGTGAAACTCCACAATCCCTTGGAGCCCCTCAGTGTCATCAAATCCTGGGGGCTAATCCCCACTTGTTTTTATCTAAATACTCCCTTTTCCTTGTTGGTCAATAGTCACCCTTGCTTGTAGCCCACCTTAGAGATGGACTCTGGGCAAGTTCTGCATATGGAATCTCTCAGCCCCTTACTCTAAAGCCTGCTGACCCTCCCTGTATGACAGTCCCTGTCTGTCTGCTTTGACAGCTGGATCTCGCAGCCCAGACCATGCCTGCCATTTGTCCTTTGGGGATTGCTACGCCCAGGGTGGGGGTGGAGGTAGAGGTGCTAAGGAATCTGCAATAGGGGAGCTCCTTCAGACATTCTAGTCACCAACTGTCGCTTTGAAGCCACCCTTAGGACCCTGAAGGTGAGACCTTCCTTGGGGGTTTGTGCTAAAGACATGGCTATAAAAGCAAAGTGTCCGGCAGTTCACAGAAGCTCGGAGATGCCTTGGCAACCCTGTTCTCAGGTGCTCTGAGGATACTGTGCAGCCAGCAGACTGTCATCTTGTCCCACTCCCATTCCCTGTGGCCCATGAACTCAGCAGCTGGTTGCTCCTCAATGACAGTCATCTCCTTTCCCCTCCAGCTCCATTCTGCAGAGGCTCTCCAAATCTCTTCACTTACTCCTGCCTCTCTTCAAAGGACAAGGACACCTTCCCAGTGCATATTTCTGCTGCCTGTCATGAGCTTCCTGTCTCTGTGTCTCAGGGACAGAACCAGAGTCTCCCTCCACACAGGAAGTGAACCTCAAAGCCCTCAGTGTCTTACTCCAAAGACTTTGTTTGCTTTGTAAATAATAATTGTCATTCCACGGGTCTGCAAATAATCAAGGACAGGAAAAAAAAGAAAATGTAAAAACAGCTGGATTGTTAAAAAAAAAAACTATGCAAAACTATCTCTACAGTCTAGATTAGAAAGGAGAATTTTATGGGTGAAATGTACCTGTGGCTGTGTGCCCTTATGTATGTACCCATGTGAGCATGCATGTGTGCCTATGAGTGTGCCAGTGCATGTATGTGTATGCATGTGTGTATGCATGTGTGTATGCATGTGTGTATGAGTGTGTGTGCATGTGCATATGTGATGTGTGTATGTGTGTGTGTGTTCTTAATGCTAGTCAACATATTTGTTGGTTTGAAAGGACTGAATTTGCATATGTTCGTGCCTATGGCACTGCACACATCTTTGAGTGTTTGTGCATCATTTTCTGTTCAGTGTGGGGTGTCTTGTGGGAGAGTCTGGCGAGGGGATGCTGGGGTCTTTGTATTAAGGCAGGAGAATAGAAAGCCATGGAGTTTGCAGCTCAACAGACGACCACAGGAAAGGTGGTGTCTTGTGAAGACTGGTGCCTTTCGTTTGCCTAAACTTCACTCAGTGAAAGGAGCATGCTCCGAGACGCCCTGTATCAGAATCCAGTAAAGACAGATACCTCGTTGATTATGCATAAGAGGGCGGGACTTTGCCCAGCTCTTCCTTCTTGGTCTCTCGGAGTCAAGGCACATCTCTAGGTTCCTCTGTGTTTCCCTTACATTCTCTACTGTCCTGTAGCTCTGTACTGACCATTTCCCAGCTGATTCTCAGTGCAGGCCGCCTTCCGGCCAGGTTAGACCAAGCCACCAACACTTTAAACCCAGAGTGGAAAGCACCTCTTGAAGACTGTACCACAGCAGCGAGCCCCATATCTGTCCTCCCTTGAGCTCCCTGCCTCACCCTGGGAGTCATCTAAGCTGATCACCCCCTCCTCCCGCGCCCAGACATGGCTGGGGACTTCCCAGGTGATTCCCCAGGACTCCTGAGCACTGAGGGTAGAGGGCTGTGACAGAGTGAAAATAGTCTCACATTCTGAACAGTCTTTGCTGTTACACGTAAGTCAACAGAGGACTTAAAAAGAAAACTGACATTTCTCGCAAATAATCAGGAAAACACACGCATCCTCCCACACCTCGCTTGCAAAGACGGGTAAAGGAGACATTTCCATTCAAGTCCAGAAAGTGAGAGTGATTTGTGCTCCCCTGGCATCCCACCCTGTGTCCAGACTAGCTTGAATGGGACAGACAGACCCTTGCTTGGGGACCACAGACACAGCCCCCTTGATGAAATGGGACTTGGGTCCTCAGGCGGATGCAGAATCCAGCTGTGGAAAGCAGCACAGGAGGGATTGGGAAGCATTCATTCCTCAAATGGACAAAAGACCATATGGAGCAGAGCAGACGGCCAGGAAGGCTTCCTGTAGGAAGTGCTAACTGAAAGCGGTCGTGGAGCCTGTCGAGGGAAGCCAGCTGGTTGGGGTGGTACAAATCTGTAAACCTATCACCAGGGATGTGGGGGCCGCAGGACTGAGGTCCAAAGTTACCCTCCGATACATACGGAGACCCTGTCTCAAAAGTAAATAAAAAAAAATCAAAGTGGAAACTAATACTTAAGGTGGTGAGGAAGGAGGCAGCACATGCAAAGGTCCTGTGGCAGGAGACCACGGGTAAGCTTTCCAAAGGTGTAGACACTTACTTGATTCAGAAAAAGTCATGAAGGAGGGATGCCCTCACCCTAGGAGGTGGGGAAGAAGTCCCTCGGGGGACACTTTATAAGACCCTTTGACATCATTATGAAGTGTAACTGGAGACGCGGTGTGTGTGTGTGTGTGTGTGTGGTGTGTGTGTGTGGTGTGTGGTGTGTGTGTGTGTGTGTGTGTGTGTGTGTGTGTGTGTGTGTGTGTGTAGGACCACTGAAACTGTAAAAGCTCTGGGCCAGTCAGGGTGAGTCACTGGGAAAACTAGAGACATTTGCAAAGCAAAGGACTTGAGCAGCTGGTAGCAGTGCAAGAAACTGCCACCAAGCAAGTGCCTGTGGGTTCACAAGGAGCAGTCAACTAGCAGATACCATGGTGCAGTCTGCTAAAAAGCACAGTGAAAGTTAGGGGCGGGGGTGCCGGGGTTAGCCACAGTAGAGCTGGATTGGAGCACTATGGTCCTCCCAAGAGGAGGAGGAGGAGGAGAGCAGGGAAAACAGCTTCCAAGAAAGGAGAGAAATCAGCAGGTGGCAGGAAGGGTGGGCAGGTGTAGGGGCAGCAGGAAGGGCGGGCCAGGCATCGGGGAGAAGTCCTCCTGTCACTGGTGCTTGAGATGAGAATGTCTCCCCAGAAGGTGAAGCCAGGTAGACTTTCCTTCTGAGCCTACTACCTTGACCCCCATTTACCTTCTACCACAGCAGGGGAAGCAGGTTGAGGTCTGAAGATCAAAGTGGCCGGAAAAAGTAAAAGCAAGGTTGTGAAGCAAGTATGAGAGCGAGCTCAGCATACTCCGCAGAGAGGCGTGAAGAGAGGAAACAGCTGTAGCAGCCCTAGAGAAGCCAACGCCTGAGCTTGCACGGGTGGATTCTGTTGGCGAGCTTCCCAAAGGATCTTCAGGACCCATAGGGCTGTGTGGAGTGATGGGCTTGGGGAAGGAGTTACCACAGGAAAGTCAAGCAAGGCAGGGGATCTGTAGTCCCTCCCTTGGGGCTGGCATCTCAGAGTGAGAAGACCTGAAGATTCTACCAACTGAGAACATGACTGATGACCAAACTAAGGGACTGCCGTCACTAACACTGTGGTTTCCCCAGCAACAAGATGCACTGTGGCCGTCAGCTTTCTACTACTGTTACTGGAACAATAGACTAGAGACGGTCGATTTATAGAAAAGAAAGGTTTGCTTTGGTTCCTGGTTTTGGAGGTGTCAGCCTAGGATCAGTTGGCCTCATGACTTTTGGTAGTCCAGCATGGCAGGGCGCATGTGGAGAGGCAGAGGTGCTGGCTTACCTTGGAAAGACAAGAGGGACCATGATCCCACAACCCCTGCCCTCACTGACCTAAAGGTCCCACCAGCCCATTATCTTAAAGGCTCTGCTACTTACTGATAGTACAAGAAGGAGGCTGTGCCTTTAAAATGTAGATTTTGGGGAGAATTCAAATCTGAACTCTGGTGCCCATGGTCTACCCAGAAGTGTAAAGGTAAACAGAGAGGCAGAGGCCAACAGATGCCAGGCCAAACCTCGTGCTTGATAGAATTGACACAAAGAAGTAGCAGGGTAGTGGAGGGATGCAGGACTAGTAACAAGTGGTGGGTGGTAGAGGGATGCAGGACTAGTAACAAGTGGTGGGTGGTGGAGGGATGCAGGACTAGTAACAAGTGGTGGGTGGCAGAGGGATGCAGGACTAGTAACAAATGGTGGGTAGTAGAGGGATGCAGATCTAGTAACAAGTAGTGGGTGGTGGAGGGGTGCAGGACTAGTAACAAATGGTGGGTAGTAGAGGGATGCAGATCTAGTAACAAGTAGTGGGTGGTGGAGGGGTGCAGGACTAGTAACAAATGGTGAGTAGTGGAGGGATGCAGGACTAGTAACAAATGGTGGGTAGTGGATGGATGCAGGACTAGTAACAAATGGTGGGCAGTGGAGAGGTGCAGGACTAGTAACAAATGGTGGGCAGTGGATGGATGCAAGACTAGTAACAAATGGTGGGTAGTGGATGGATGCAGGACTAGTAACAAATGGTGGGCAGTGGATGGTTGCAGGACTAGTAACAAATGGTGGGCAGTGGATGGATGCAGGACTAGTAACAAATGGTGGGCAGTGGAGGGATGCAGGACTAGTAACAAATGGTGGGCAGTGGAGGGATGCAGGACTAGTAACAGGATGAATATCAGAGACATAAACATTGGAGGCACAGGGCCAGAGAAAGTAACGCATCAACAAATCCAGAAAAGCTACAGAAAGAGCTGGGCTTTGCGGCACAACCTGATGCCAGCAGTTGGGAGGCTGAGGCAGGAGGATCAAGAGTACAGGTTAGCCTGAGCTACTTAGGGAATTTGAGGCCAACCTGAGCTACAGGAGACTCTGCCTTCAAAATGAAAAGAACGCTAAAAGAAGGAAAGAAAGAAAAAGGAGAGAAATAAAAGGTAACACTTTTGTGTTGTTTTGTACATGTGACTCTCCCCCAAATGCCAGATAGGCAAGCAGACAGATGACAGGGACTTATATGTCATATAAATGCATACGAACACATATGTCTTATATATGTACTTAAATAGCTGAAATTTAAAATTTTTTAAATTAAAAATATTTGTATTTTCTGTCTTATTTTACTGATTTATTTGCTTTTTGAGGCAGGATCTCGCTCTGCAGACCAGGCTGATGTACAATTCACTCTATAGTTCCAACTGGCCTAGAACTCACTATGAAGCCCGGGTTTGTATCAAACTTGTAGGGATCTTATTACTTCAGTCTCCAGCGTGCTGAGCTAGAAGGTGTGGGCCACCACACCTGTCAGTGATTCTGTGTGTGTGTGTCCCAGGAACTAGATCAAAATATCAGTTAATATTATATTAGTATATACATTATATATATGTATATATAAAATTAAAATTAAAATATATATATTTGGTTTTTTGAGACATGATTTCTCTGTGTAGCCCTGACTATCCTGGGCTTATCTGTAGCCCAGGCTGGCTTCAAATTCAGAGATCTGCCAGCCTCTGTCTCCCAAGTGCTGGAATTGCAGACGTGTGCCACCACCGCTCAGCTCAGATATAAAATATTTTATAGATACACATACATCCTAGGAATTAGATTTAAAAAAACAAAAGGTTAAATAAACAATAAAGGAAAACAAAATTACAGAGTAAATACAGGAACTCAATATTCCAGGAGGAAATAAAGAGTAAGAGGCTGGCCCTGAACAAATGACTGACCAAGTTTCACAGCTGTCAGCAGAACACTTCTGAGGGACAGTGCAGAACAGTCTTACACCGATTCCAGTAAGGGAAAGCTCTAGGGCCACTGCCTCAAAAGCATGGATTGAGTTTGATGCCCATCACCCATGGGAAAAGCCAGGCATACCTCCACACACCTGTAATCCCAGAGCTGGAGAAGGTGAGAACAGGAGGTGCCCCAGGGTTCAACTGTTGGCCAGCCTAGCCTCCTCTGTGAACTTCAGGTTCAGTGACAGACCCTGTCTCAAAAACAATAAAGGAAGACACTCAGTGTTGACCTCTGATCTCCATGTACACACTTAGATACATGTATACCCACACCAGAAATGTACATTGTACAATGAGTACACACATACGCGCACACACACACACACACACACACACACACACGAAGCATAAAACTCATGACCTGTGCTAATCCTGAGGAAAATGATTTTCACTCTGGAATTTGATACCCAGCCAAACTATCAGCCCAGTCTGAGGAGTTACCTGAGAAGGAATTCCCAAGGTCTTTAGCCTATGTGGGACGTGCATAGATCACAGTCTCTTCCTCCTCCTCCTGACATCACTGGAAACTTGAAGTGTTCATGCTGTTAGCTTCCTGTCTGAGCTGTTTCCACTGAGTCTACAGGGCCACATTTATAAACCACATCAAATACTACTGTCTCCTGGGAACGGGATAAACATTGTGGTTAGTTGGGATGGAAGAACTGGAGAAAGGAGATCTGGTGGAGAGAGGAAGGGTGTGGGGACAGAGGAAATCTCTGGTGCCCTGGCTGGAGAGAGGGCTCTGGGGCAAAGATCTCTTATTCTGTGAACGTGCTGGACTGATGCATTTGAGATGACCCTCCACACAATCCTTAATCATTAAAATGGTCATTTTACATGATTCATCATAATGAGAGGATGTAACCCTAGATGTCTTGTTTGAGCACACCCACTCACAGGCTGCACATTTCCTCTTCCTGCCTGCCTACAGCTCTCTCATCCTTGCCTACTTGGGAAAGACAGTGAGTGACAGCTCCTTGGAGGCTTCAGAAATCTACTACAGGATGAAAAGCTAAGTTTGGTTAAGCCAATCACAGGTCCCTTGACACCTAGATCCAAGCCACAGGCTATGTGGTAGCCTTGGGATCTTGCATTCAACTCTCAGCCAGGCATTAAGTCATAAACTAGACATCCACCCAGGCCCACAAAGTGCAAACCGCTGTCCAGAACCCCGCAGGTAATGGGCTCCTCTCCATCACTTGACAAGAGATTCCAGGGAGTTCGGTGAGCTACAGAGTGGTGCAGATTCTGTTCAGTCAATGGAAGGAAAGTGAGCGTACAAGGAGGGCTTCACATCTCCAAAGGCGCATACGGACACTTAAAAGATGAACGAGGAAACCTTATCAGCATTACGCTTCTCCTCTTTGACGCTTAGGTCAAGCAAGAGGAAATGAGTGGTTGGATCCAGAAGCTAGGCGGGAACCCGGCTTCAGTCTCAAGGTGGAGTCACAGGTCTCGTTCAGTTCCTCTGAGTGGAAAGAAGCCGATCGCGAGCCTCTGCTGAACGCGTTGCTTTCTGGGTACTGAGGTCCGTGCACCTGGCACCTTTCAGTTCTGCCTTCCTGGGAGACCCCGGATCCTTCTTTTGGCTCTGTCATCTCATTTGCCTCGTAAGAGTCATCCTGCCTCGTCTCCAAAGAGGTTATTTAGATTTAAATTTTCCCCATCAGGATCACAAGTGGCAGCAACCACAGCAGGCTTCCAAACCCAGTCCCTTGGATGCCGGTGTGTGGTTTTCTGCCACCCGCCAGCCTCATGAGAAAACAGCAACTCTGCGCCCTCACTAGAATCTACACACACAGGCTGTGATGGCCACTGGGGTGGAAGATGCCTCAAACGGCTGCCCTTTTGAAGTCTCTCGCCAGGAGGAAAAGTCGTTTTTCTGAAAAAAAATTTTTAAGTAGTTCAAATTTCAGCTTTCTTGAAACAATTATAAGTTCACAGGAATTTACAGAGATAAGATCTTAATCAAAAAATATCTGTCTGCCTTTCGCAGTCTATTTAATTTTAGTGTAATACGACTGGCAAATCAAGAAACAGATGAGAAACAGCATATGTATATGCATGTGTATACGTGTGCATGTATGTGTGTGAATATGTGTGTGCACATGTATGTGTGAGTGCATGTGTGTGTAATAAGAATGTGTGTGGTCCCGAGAGTCTTACCACATGCACCATGTCACCACTGCAATGACACTGACAGAATTTGGGTTGAGGGGACAATTTGAATGGTAAAGTGCCTGCCTTGAAAGAGTGAGGACCTGAGTTTGATCCCTCGAAGCCAAGTTTTAAAACGCTGTACTCGGCGCCATGTGCTTGTAATCTTCTGCTGGGGTTGGGGTGGTGGTAGGGATGAGCAGATCCTTGGGTGTCACCAGACAGCCACCCTAGCCTAAGCAATGTATTTGTACTGGCTGGTTTTGTGTGTCAACTTGGAGTTATCACAGAGAAAGGACCCTCAGTTGAGGAAATGCCTTCATGAGACCCAGCTGTAAGGCATTTTCTCAATTAGTGATCAAGGGTGGGAGGACCCAGCCCATGGTGGGTGGAGCCATCCCTGGTCTGGTGGTCTTGGGCTCTATAAGAGAGCAAGCTGAGCAAGCCAGGGGAAGCAAGCCAGTAAGTAACATCCCTCCATGGCCTCTGCATCAGCTCCTGCTTCCTGACCTGCTTGAGTTCCAGTCCTGACTTCCTTTGGTGGTGAACAGCAGTGTGGAAGTGTAAGCTGAATAAACCCTTTCCTCCCCAACTTGCTTCTTGGTCATGATGCTTTGTGGAGGAATAGGAACCCTGACTAAGACAATATTTGAGGACAATAAAAGATCTTGTTTCCAAGATGGAGGTGGAGGGTGCCTGGAGAATGGCACTTGATAATGATCTCTTGCCTCTGCATACATATACACCTGAACACACACACACACACACACACACACACACACACACACACACGCAGAACTATCTCTGGGTGCCAAGGTTCGCCTTTCATGGTCACACCCACTCCTCACCCCTCTCACCATCAGACTCCAGTTCTAGGCCCTGGAAACCAGATATTTCTTCTCCCCACATTATAAAATCGGAAGTGGGTATTACAGTGTGTGCCGGTTAGAAACTGACTTTCCCATGTAAGTGACATCCTAGCACTCCATTCAGATCTTGGCTCATAGCAGGGGGACCAAGCCAAGTCATCACAGCTTAGGGACCATCATTCATATAGTGGTTCTCTGCTGGGAAGTCTTAACTCTTTCCAGTCTGGGTTTTCTGTGTGACCAATCACTTGGAGGACTTTGGGTGGACATTCCACAGATTCTCCTGGAGGAAGATTGGTTTTAGCTCCCCTGGGCCGCCTGCCCTGGAAGGCAGTGGCCAGGTTGCTTAGCATCAGAAGCATAGTTTTATATTTATTGTGTTTTTTTTTTTAATTTTGGAATGCCCTGCTGTTTTCCAGGACGTCTGTATCACTTCCCCAACCCACTGCAGAAAGACAGGTTTTCTGCTCCCTCTGCAACCGCTGGCCAGGCAGTGTCCCTGTGAACTGTTCTCACAGATCACTGGGCCTTTATTTGCACGTCTCTCATGACCAGTCATGAATCAGTTTCCATCCATGTGACCCCTCTGCATTTCCTGCCCACATTTGATTTGAATCTTCTCAAATCTTTTCTAACGAGTTCTTTATATATCCTAGCTATGAGTTCCTCATTAGATTCGTGGTTTGCAAATATTTTCAGTCAGGCAGTCGCTCAGCTGTCTACCCTCTCAAGCAGGTCTTTTTCTGCTGAGCAAACATTTCCATTTTGATGAGGTTTGGTTCATTGATATTTCTTTTTGAGATCCTGCCACACCTGGTCACTCTGTTGCCTGTCCTATGGAACCTCACAAGCGCTGTAAAGCTTTACACGGTACCTAAATCTATGGCCTTCTCTGTGTTAGCTTTTGTAGAAGACGCAAGGTGTAGGCCAAGGTACATTTCTTGGGCCAAGGCTGTAGTTCAACTGGTACAGTGCTTACACCTTGCATGCGTGAGGCCCTGGGTTCAATTCACACACGCATGCACACACACACATACACACACATGCACACACACATGCACACACACATGCACACACATGCACACACACACGCACACACACACGCACACGCGCGTGCACACACCCACACCCACACGCGCACACGCACACACACACAAGCACACACACAAGCACACACATATACACACACACACGCACATGCACACACACACACACGCACACACGCACACATACACGATATGCTGATACAGACTGAAATCTCAGCACTCTGGAGGAAGGAGGAGCAGAGTTCCCAGGTTGTCTACATAGTGAGTTTGAAACCAGTCTGGGCTACATGAGACTTTGTCCTGGCAAACAAAAATAAACAAAACCAAGAACGCTTGTGTCCATATTTATGAGGGGAGTTAAGTGGCATCTGTTCCTGCCATTTTTGTGTGATTTTGGAGTAAAGATAGCCCAGTCTTCATTAGGAAGCCTCCCTGTCTGTTCTCTTCCTGTTTCATGGAACCACTATGAGTTGTTTGGTATAATTTTTTAGATAAAGCACTCCAGAGATGAGAAATCCCTTTTTAAATGTTTTTTTTGAAGGTTTCCAAATTATTAATTCCATTTCCTTGATAGTTTTAAGGGTGTTACGTGTGTTTGTTTCCTGTTGGGAGAGAGGTGGCACCTGGTAGCCTTCACTTCTCAATAAATCGGGTCATTTCAACTAATGACTATTCCATTTTTATTGAGGCCTCTCACTTTCCACAATGTCTGCTCTCTTTATTGGACCTTTTTTGGCTTACCATCTCTTCTGTGGTTCTTTTCCTGCTGTTCTTGAAGTGACGACCTAGAAGACTAAATTGGTTTGGGATTTCCCCCTCACATTTTCCTCAGTGTCTCGAAAGGGTTATTATTGTTTTAAATAAATCCATCGATGATTTCCAGTCAACTAGCCTTGAAGGGAATCTTCCACACGTGTGTCTGTATAAAGCTATGGCGTTTCCATGGCTCTTTAAATGACCAGGTACCCAACTCTGTATTCAGGGTGGCAGAGGATGTTGACCCACAGAGCTTAAGGACTTCAGTGTCAGTCAAGAGGGATGGAGAGGAAGGACCCGCTGTTATCTTCACTTTGGTAGTGCAGCCTGCCCTACCACCCTCAGGGGCAAGGACCACGCAAAGGGAACCTGTGGTTTCTATCTAGAACCTTCTAATCCAGCCCACGCTGGCCCAGAGCTCAGAGACATAGGAAATAGCAAGGTTCAGGGTCTGTCCACACCCCCCCCCCCCCCGCATCCCTCCATCTCTGCACTCCAGAAGAACCAGCTGCTGTCCCTATGGCTGTTGTGTGTATGTGAACTCATTGTAAAGGCCCTGCCCACACAGGCAACAGGTTGGCCTTGGATGCTGCTGGCTCCTCTTGCTTCATCAAAACCCTCTGTCCTTCAGTTTGTCATCCGCAGCCGCCTTTGATGTTTGGAAGAGGGAGGAAATTGACAACTGCTTCTCGATTCATCTCCACCCTCCACGAGTCCCACCACCACCCCCAAACCAAACCATTTGGTGGCCAAGAAGAAGCAAACTTATTCCAGAACATTGCAGACACTTGTTCGGTAGCCCAAGGGCACAGTGGGAAAGCGCACAAAACTAGTTACAGCAGGAGACAGGCAGGTTTGCTCCTGACCAACCCAGCCACCTTCAGTTGCTCAGTGCACCAGCAGGCATTTCTGTTGAATGACGCAGTTCACCTCCTCTGGGAACTGTCTGGAAACGAAGCGCCCCGCGTCAGCCAGCCCCCACCATGATTTCCCAGGTGTGGCACCCACAGAGACACTTTGAGACGATCAATTTGACAGAAAGCACCCCCTACCCCCCACCCCCATCCCCCACCCCTAGATTGCTGAAGTGTGCTCAGCCCGGCTGTGGTATTCACACGCAAACTCTGCAGCAGCACTTTCCTAGCCAAAACGATGTTGCTGGGGTTGGGGGTGGAGGGGGGAATCCAGGCCGCCCACACCCAAAGCAGGGTCTTCCAGTTAGCGTCATTGGAAACA
>NC_141550.1:12840000-12977500 GCF_021556685.1 Rattus norvegicus | reverse complement strand
TATGTGATACATAACACATAATATTCTATAATATAAAATATCATACATCATATATCTTATATATTATATATAGGAAGAATTAGGGAACATATCTTATATATCATATCTGTATATATGTAGGATTTATATCTCATTATAATTTTATTTGAGCATGCCTGTTTAGAGCACAAGTGTTCGGGTGTCTGGAGGGCAGAAGAGGAGGCAGGGTCCCCTGGAGCTGGAGTTACAGTACAGGCATTTGTGAATCCTTAGACATGGTTCTAGGAATGGAATGTGGTCCTCTGCAAAAGCAGCAACCCCCCCTAACTGTAGAGCCATCTCTCCAGTCCCGTGTCTGTGTCCCTTCATGGAATAGCTAAGACCTCAGAACCCTTGTGATGCCTACTGTACGCCCTAGCTTTGTCATCCTGGAAAGGGGTCCAGTGCCTTCCCATCATGCACTTGGCCCATATTTGCTGCCTCGAGTTCCTCCTCCTCCTATTGGATCTGGTTCTTGCCTCTCCCAGTTGACTTAATGTCCTCTGTCAATTGTCCCCTGTTCATGGCCAGCTGCTCACCGAGGAAGGTGTCTCAGTTCAATCCTTCTGGCTCCGGGTTTGGTCATGGGTCACCGGTGGCCCGTGGCACCCTGTGTTCTTTCTCGCCCTTACTCTGAGCACTTTTCTTATTCCCCTTAGCCCAACACACTGTTTCACTTTCTGTCCTTGGTGTTCATTCTAGAATTACAGCAAAGGTTTTGAGGCATAAAGAAGATGCTTCTTTTCAGAGGTTTAAGACCATATCTGGCATTAGTTAAAAAAAATAGTTCCCCCAAAATACCTAGTCGGCTTCGTAGCAGCACAACGTTCAACTCAGTCATGGGTAAGTCAGTGTACATTTATTGTCAGCCACACATCGGTGTCTAGATACATATAAACTTCCCTTTGTACTGGGACTGGAAGGACAGTTTTCATGGTAGTTTATATGGCAATGTAATTTCCTTATAAAATGTCTGCATTTCCAGGTTTCCCTGTGGAGGTCGCTATGAGAAAGTCATTGCCAGGCAATGCAGTGAGAAGGTAACAAATGGTAGGGCCCAGAGCCTAAGGACTAGGGGAGAGGCAGGGTGCCTGGAAGGAAGGGAGCTGGATCTCTGATGGGAAGTGAGGCCCAGAGCACTGTTCCACCCCTGTGGAATGCAACAGCCGGGAGATTTGAGTTCTAAAGGCAGTGACTGTGATGACTAATCTTGGCTAACAAGTTGACACCCGAGAAGAGGGACTCTCCTTTGGAGAACTGTTTCTGATGGGTGAGTCTGGGAGGTGTTTGTTTTTTTGCTTGCTAAGGGAGTCCCAGGTCCGTGGGCATCGCTGGGCAGATGGGCCCAGGCTGTATAAGCTGATCGTGAACCTGGGATTGAGGCAGTAGGCGGCACTCCTCCGTGCTCTGATGACCCTTCTACATGGCTATGCCTTGCTGGGGAGCAGGCGCTGTGGTACAGGTACAGATAGGATTTTCGTCCAGCATCCAATTAAAGAAGCCCTTGTCCCACAAAAACATCTGCTTCTAGGGTTTTGCATGTTCCATTTTTCCATCTTTCCCAGGACCTTCTTGTCTTCTCATCTCTTCTCGTTTCGTCTTGTCTTCCTCCTCCCCCTCCCTCTCCCTCTCCCTCCCCCTCCCCCTCCTCCTCTTCAACGAAGCTCTTTTCGGAACAGTTTTTAAAAAGTTTGAGAAAAACCACTTCGATTCTAGTTGCGTATCCTCCTGCAGCCACTAGATGGAGCTAAAGTACACAGTGTCATCTGCCCAGGTGCTGGTTTAGCTTTGACTGCCCGTTTGGCACAGGCTAGCATCATCTGGGAAGAGTCTCGGGGAGAACTGCCTAGATCAGGTTGACATACTACAAGGATGTCTGAAGAGTGTTGTCCTAATTGCAGTAACCGTTGTAGGAAGAGCCAGCCTGAAAGTGGCTAGCCACCATTCCCCCAGGACCTAGACTATGTAAAAGCAGAGATGAGTGTGAATGCTCTGCATAGGTGCGTCCATTGTTTTTTCTCTGGTCTGTGGATGTGGTCATGTGACAAGCTGTTTTACTCTCCTATGACCTTGGTTTCCTAGCAATAATGAACTGTAACCTGGGATTGGGAACTAAAATAAACCTTTTGTTTCCTAAGTCGTCGTGGGGTTTTATCACAGGCGTCACGGGTTTCAAACAGGTGCTCGCATGAAACATGAATTACGTGACTGCGAGGCAGAAGGTGTTTTTAAAATTATTTGTCTTACGTGTATGTGTGTTTTGTGTGGCTGCATGGATATGAGTTCACAGTGGGTGTGAAGTCGCAGACAAGGGTCAGAAGAAGGTACCGGAGAGATCCCCCCCACCGGAACTACAATTACAAGAGGCTGTGAGCTCCCCCGTGTGGGCGTTAGGAGATGGACCTGGGTCCTCTGGAAGAGGGGCAAGTGCTCTTAACAGCTGAGGCTCTCTCCAGTCCCAGAGGTGTTTATTAAACATCGTAGAAATGGCAGAAGAGAAGGGAGAGAAAGACAACTGTAGCCTGTGTGATCCGTCCACAGCACCCACTCTTCCAGGCAACTCATTTTATATCCGTGTAGCTATCACGTCATATTTAACTGGAATCACACTCAAAATACCACTTAGCACCCTGGTTCACCTGCCCTATTATGAATACGTGTGTGTGTGTGTGTGTGTGTGTGTGTGTGTGTATAAAATTTTTCAATTTCTTTTTTAGTTGACACATGAGTGTCACATGGGGTGATCTAATATTTGTTCAGGGTGTTGAAGGATCAAATCATGGTGATTAGCAATTCCGTCATGACTGTTACCCATCATTTCTTTGTATTGGGGACCTTCAAGGTCTCTCTTCTAGTTCTTTAGAAAATATATAATAAATTGTACACGATTCCCTGAATTATGCATTTTTATTTAAAATGAGAGCGACTGTATATTGCCTATGCTTCTATTTCCATACCAATAAATATCACGAAGACACTTATATATGAACCAAAGACATGAGTAGGTGCACACATGAAAGGATTGGTAGTTTTTCCTGATCCTGAATTAATCTGAGAAAAAAATTGTTAAGTGATGGTCAGCAGATGGCGCTCTAGGACTGAAACAGAGGTAAATGAGTCATGGTATTCTCTGCCGCCAGGATTTTTGTCTGGAGGCAAAGCCTCTGAAAGATGTGTATAAATCACAAAACCCTGGAGAAGTAAAACACAGCACCCAGGCGTCTGTTGTGAATGCAGGGGAAGCCGGAAATTCTCAGGATTCAACGCTTAGCTAGCTCCGGTTGACCAGGCAAATCCAATCAGGGGCGCGCATAGTCTTGTTTTACTTTCATGAAATTAAGTCTATTGCAAATGTTTGTTCTAATGCAAGCAATTGGGAATACCACAGAGAGAAGCTGGGCATGAGTGACTGTGTCGTGCGTGAACATCCCCCTGCCTCTTTTATCATGGTGGCGGGGGAGGCCGGGAGGCGTGGCCTCAATCTCTGGATTCACCACCCTGTCTCTGGGGTGCTCTCCTACCTGAAGCTGAATCACTTGAGACACGCGGTGTGGAGCCCTTGGCGTCTCGCTGGCTCACCTCATAGTGGTTCTCAATTGGCTCTGCTGTTTGAAAGGCAATGGTTCTAAAGAACGTTTTTTGTTTATTTGTTTGTTGTTATATTACGTCCTTCTCTGTTGCTGTGATAAAAATACCACGATCAAAAGCACCTTTCTGAAAACGGAGTTGGTTTTGGCTTACAGTTTCAGAGCGGGAGTCCGTAACAATGAGGAAGGTTTAGCAGTGGCCTGTAGGAAAGGCTGATTACCTTTCTTGGAACACCAGGGATCAGGGGGAGGGGCATAGGGAGGAGTTATACACTGTTAAACCCCGCCCACAGTGATATACTTCCTCCAGTAAGTATATCGCTGTGGTTGTCCACCCTCCAACCACTGCGACTCCGATACACCTCGTGTTGTGGTGACTCCCAGCCATAAAATTATTCTTCTAACTATCATAGCTGTAATTTTGTTACTGTTATGAATCGTGATGCAAATCATAGGCAGGATCTCTGACTTGCGACCCCTGTGAAAAGGTCTAATCTTCAACATTGTCTATTTAACTACGGTCAGCCTTTTTTAAAGAAAAAGTAAACCAGAGCAACTATGGAGGGTAGAGAGAATTGTTCAAACGGAATTAGTGGTTATTTTGAAATGCCCCGCATCTTTGACTAATGTCTTAGAGACAACCCAGGTAGCCCAACGTCTGTCTACTCCCATCTCAGGACTTGATGTTTAAGTGAGAGAAAAAAACATCTTCCCAGGTACATTTTCACAAAGCTCCCGTGGTCATGAAGCCGAGGGAAGCCTTAGCATGCTCTTGCATGCTGGAGCAAGAGACAGCATGCGATTCGAGAGCAACAGGAAGTTGCTGAAGATGACTCCAGACAATGAGTTAGCAGTGTGAGCAAAGGTGTGCAGAAACTGAAGAATGAACTTAGCTGAGCCATCCTTTGGGTGGTCTGCCTTGACTCTGCTCTCCATCATGTTTTACCTGCGAGCTGTTTACTTGCTTATAGATTCCCCGTGAAAGTCTTTTGGTTTAGTTTGCAGTGAAGTTTTTATCTCTGGCAGCCAAAAATGAAACAAAATAAAACAAACAAACAAACAAACAAAACACCTCTCACTGCTTTATAATCTAGAAACTTTATTCCTTCCTATTGATTCTAAATCTTGAAGTAAACTTAATGAATCCACTCTGATATGGGCTTGTTGTTGTCCCATTTATTTATGGGTATGTATAGCTCTGCTCTCTCCGATTCTTCGGTTCCACTCTTCAGAACACTGCATCCCCGGGTGCTTTCTCCACTCAACACTGGCGTTTTCCTTTGGCAGTCATCCGAGGCCATCTTCTACACACACAAGTTATCCACACACAAGCTATCCACAGAACATTCCACAGATATGCTCAGTTTATCCATAGACTATTCTAGGTCCTGTGAACCCAGCGAAGAGGTCACCTGGCTGTTGTTTACCCTTAAGTAACTCCCGACACACCGTGGCTTTTGATGATGCTTCTATAAATGTTCGAATTTGCGTTATTTGGCTCCAAGTAACTTCCTGAGTTCTGTTCTGGCTTACCTTCCAGTTTTCTCCTGAGGAAACCCAGCCTTTCTTCCCCTCCTTTGATTTTGAATTTTTAAAAAAATTCATAAAAAAGAAACAATGGGAAATGTATTGCTTTCCATCTTTGGGCTAAATAAAATATTAAATGAGAGTCCCGTTTCGGTTTCGGCGATAAATCTTGCCTATTTGAACAGCTGTGAAATAGGAGCATAAGTAGAGTGGGGCCTGGTTTTCTACTTACCAACAAACCTTTACAGAACAGTTACGCCACAAACATGCTCACACGTGTTTGTGCATGCATGTCTTAGCACAATATCTTCCTGCTGAGCCCCCACTGGAAGAATTTGTTGAGGCAGGCTGATCGGCCCTGCCAGTTTCTAATGGAGGTTCTACACAGCACCAAAGTGTGAACATCCATTGAACTCCCAAGAGATGCTACAGAAATCTGAGGGCCTGCTTTCATTTTCCCACGTGTGGACATCCTAGTCTCCCTTAGGGGCACTGGGATTGCAAATGCTCACGCTGTGCATGTGATTTTGCAGGTCCTCCTATTTGCCCAACTGATTTGCCCACTGAGTCATCCACCCGGCTCCAATTTCCAGGAGTTTTTCAGCTCGATGTCCTCTGAAGTCAATCTTTACTTTGTGGTCTATTCTTTTAATTTAATGTGTCTTAGTCTCCTGCACAAACACCATGACCAAGAAGCAAGTTGGGGGAGGAAAGGGTTTATTCAGCTTACGTTTCCACATTGTTGTTCATCACCAAAGGAAGTCAGGACAGGAACTCACACAGGGCAGGAACTTGGAGGCAGGAGCTGATGCAGAGGCCATGGAGGGACGCTGCTTACTGGATTGCTCCCCCTGGCTTGCTCAGCTTGCTGTGGGATGATGTCATTATGCAGGTGAAGGCAGGTACAAGATAGAACGAGGCCTGTCATTGGATGAGAAGGAAGGATGGGCGGGAGAAAAGATTGAGGGAAGAGGAGGAAATGGGAGTGGAAGAGAAGGAGAAGCCGCCGAGAGAACATGGAGGCTGATGCTAAGATTCCACTCTATTTACAGGCTGTTACGAATATTCTTTATTTTAAAGATTTATTCATTTATTATATATAAGTACATTGTAGCTGTTCAGACACACCAGAAGAGGGAGGGCATCAGATCTCTTTACAGATGGTTGTGAGCCACCATGTGGTTGCTGGGAATTGAACTCAGGACCTCTGGAAGAGCAGTCAGTGCTCTTAACCACTGAGCCATCTCTCCAGCCCCCATGTTATGAATGCTCTTAAGGGATGGATGTGTATAGGGCTTTGTATATCTAGGTGGGCAATTATATTTTATCAATCGGATCAGAGGTTATTGTGTTGTGTGTTCTTTCATGTAGCGATTTAAGTTTAAGAGAGTGTGTGGCAGCTAGAGACACTGGGCCACCACAGAGTTGGGATGTGTGTTTCTGGCAAGATATCTACCAGATATCTTAGGGCACTGCGGTGCTGGACCTAGTAGGGGTAAAAGATAGCCTCTTTAAAAATAAATTTACAGCAACAGTTTGCTTTCGTATAGAACCCAGGACTCTCAGACCGGGGATGGCTCCACCCACAATGGGCCCTCCCACCCTTAATCACTAATTGAGAAAATGCCTTACAGCTGGGTCTCATGGAAGCATTTCCTCAAGGGAGGCTCCTTTCTCTGTGCTAACTCCAGCTTGTGTCAGTTTGACACACAGAACCAGCCAGTTCAACGTGTATGGTTGTTTTGCTTGAATGGATGTCTGTGTACCATGTCTATGTCTAAAGCCTATGGAGGCCGGCAGAGGGTGCCTGCTATAGAAACTTTGAAATACTCATATCTCCAAATGTTTCACGGGGCTCTTCCCAGGAATTGAGTGTGATTTCCACACCCATCTAGGCCCATCCCTTTCTATCTTTATTACCCTGAGTTTTCTAAGACATGAGCCCTATTGTCTCTCCACCTACGCTGGTCTTTGTGGGAGATTTCAAGAGCCTTGTGCGGTTTTCGGCATATAGATGTGTTTTGTCAGGCTGACATGAACTGAACCACTCTGATGGATCATACCTGGCTCTGTAGTTCTAGCTTCTGAGTCTTGGGGCTCACTGTCAGCACAGGGATGTACGGCTAGGTGTCTGTCATTTACCCTTAGACCTCACAAACTTTATTTGTTTCTGACCCATGGAGATTCCTATCTGGACACCCATCTCCTGCATTGCAAGTAGGGATAGCTTTACTCTCACGTCCCCTTGTCTTTCTTCTGTGGGAGTTGACTGGAGTAGAGAGAGAACTCATTACCTCAAACTTCTTCCTTGTGGCTGACTCCTCACCATGGCTTCGGACAGCAAAGAACAGGCTTTAGCTGGGTCTGTCGTCTCTGCATGTTGAGAGTTCCACACGGCTGTGTTTCTTATTGCCTAGTTAGTGTAAGGTTCTAGGTAAGAAAAGTCACGTTGAGAAAAAGTAGCACAGGCTTTCACGCCCTTGGTTGGTCAGAGTCCTCTTTGTCTCATTTATTTATTATGACAGAGTGATTCCAGCCCGCTCCTTCAGTTGAAGAATGATAGTAAAGGTCTTGGCACTGAGAGCAAGTCTATTGGAAGTGATATAGACTTCTCAGGCAGAGATCAGCCCAGAGCTGGAAAGTCTCTGCATCTAAGGAGGGAGGAGTATTTGGGTCCAGGTCTCCCCCTCTTGGGGATTCCCCTTGCTTTCCTATTGGATCTGACATGTTCACGTGCCTTGTGGTATAAGAATTGAGTTGCTGCTCCTGTCTTTGAGTTTGGAAACAGCTGCTAGTTGGTTGGGGTCTGCTCCTACTCAGGGTGAACCCCTAACCCCATTTTTGATCTAGTAATAACTGATAAAGAGAAACTTAACAGGCAAAGAAAAGCTTAAGGCAGGAGTGGAGACCCGCCCCCTTCTTTCCTGTACCCTGGGGGGGCCCACAGTCTCAAGGGTCTTTATTTTTGCATTCAATGGGGTGAGTGGGGATTGTCCTGTTGGGTTCCTAGAGGCAGCATTAGTCTTGTGCGGTTTTGCAGACATCTCAGTCTTGATTTATATTTCAAAGCTCTGTTAAAAAAAAAAAGGTAAAAGTGAGAAATAGAGAGTTCAAACAACTGCAGATGAAATATATCACCATTAATCAGATCATGGTCTTTCTTATGAATCACCAGGCACAGGTTAGGGCTCAGTTAGGGCTGGGGGTGGGGGTGGGGATGGGGTAAACAGTGACATTGGCTGGCCTGAAGCTAGGAAGCTTTGTTGGAGAAGAGACCTATTCACTCGAGGGGCCAGAGGCTCAGCTCTTGTGAACCTTGGAGGCTGGAGTGGGGGCTGAGGCTGCCAGAGACATGTTTATGAATGAATGCAACTTGGTCTCCTGTTTCGGGCTCAGTCTCCTCACCGGACTCCCACATCCCCCTCCCCCAACTCCCCCACAGTCATTTCAAAAGGGGTGAACTCCGTCATTTCAGCTGCACAGATTTTGCTCTGTCTCCCAAGAAGGGGGGGATGAACACTTCCATGGGGAGTCAAAGAACATCGAAGGTCTGTGAGGGAAATGGCTCAGCCTTTGCAAGTGCTCCTTTCCTCTGCGGCCTCGGAAACAAAGCCCATGTTTTGCAAACATTTTGTGACAGAAACCGCCAGGTAATAAAGGGACCCTGAGCTCCAAATACTCTGCGTTCAGAGGTGTGTCATAATCCAATAGTATGTGAATCCATCCGGTCAGCCCATCCCCCACTGCTGGCGGTCAGTGAGGCGCTCCTCTGCCTCAGAGTGACTTTACCACAGGCTTTTGCACCTCCCATAGTCTTAGATCCTCTGGCGTCTAACCCATCTCCTGCTTGGTATTAGATTTCTCCAACAGTCTGACTTTGTGGCTCTGGTTTGTAAGGGCTGCGTCCTCGAATTAATGAATCAGCCTATTAACTAGTTTTATATGTGTGTGGTCATCTGTGAGTGTCTGTCATGGGGGAGGGTGCCCATGAACTTTGGTGGGTGCATGTGCGTGGAGGACACAGGGGGCCCTCCAGTACTGTTGAGAAAGAGAGCAACCCACCTTGTGTTCTGAGATGAGGTCTCTCAAAATCCCGGAACTCAACAGGCAGGCTAAGCGGCTGGTCATAGAGTCCCAGGAATCACCCTATCTCCACCTCCTTGGTGCCATTTTTCTATAAAACCCTCAAATTTCAGTCCCCCACCCCCGCCCCATTGCCTGAGTCACCTGGGAGGCTTTTTCCGTACAAATTATGTGTTATACCCCAAGCACGCTTTTCACCTAGTAGCCTTGCTCCTAGGGACTGGGGCAAGCCAGACTGCATTCCTCCATCTCCCCTCCCCCACCGGAAGTTCTGCAACACTTCCTGCCTACCCCACCGTTGTGGTTTAAACTTATAAATGTCCCTCACAAACTCAAGTGTTTGGACACTTGGTCCCTGGCACTGTTTTAGAAGGCCGTGGAACCCTTAGGAAGTAGAGCCTCGCTGGAGGAGGAAGTGAGTCACAGTGAATGGGCCTTGAGTGTTTATAGTCTGGCCACAATTCCTGGTAGTTTGCTCTCCATTTCCGGTCCCAGCAGAGATGAGGCGGGGAGTTCCGGTTGAACACGTCACCTGTTGCCAAGCCTCTCCCAGCTCGGCGAAGGACTGTAACCCTCAAACCGTGAGCTAAAGTAAGTCTTCTGTGCCTGAAGTTGCTTCCTGTCTGCTCTTCGCTCATGGCAACCCCTAACGTAATTGCTAGCTACCTCCTGTCTGGTGCAGATTACATATGACCATTAAGTTGACAGTGATGGAGACTTTAGGCAAGTGTTGGGGAGTGGGGGTAGCAACTAAGATGAGTGTCGAGGACCTGCCACTTCTGCACCAGGCTGTTGCAGAGGAAGGAGGGTTGCCTTGCTTTCTGGTTTGTTTGTTTGTTTGTTTTTTTTTTTTTCAACTTCCACACTGCATGCAGTTTCTGTTCCTAAAGCCCATCCAAGGGCCATTTACCTTGGCTTGTACTGCTCGCTCAGCTACAAATTAGAGCTGCCTTGGAGGTGGGGAGGGAACTGGTGTTTATGATCTCCCTCGAGGCTCTGATTTATTTCTGAGTGGAGAAATACTGGCATCTGAGTTAGTGGAAATGCCTACCAGATTCTGGCGAAAAGTATTGCCTCTCAGCCCTGCTTTTCCGTGCTGTAAATTTTAGCTTCTACACTTCCAGCTTCAGATGAGTGCTGGGACGCTGCACTGGGAGCATGGGGAACCGCAAGATAGAGCCGAGTGGCCAGCAGAACCAGCCTGTGCTTAGAGTAGACAGTAGGACCGGCTGCTTGTGCGTAGATGCCTCCCAGCATCTCCCGAGTCTCTGCCAGCACAGATTGCCACATGCTTGTTCTCTGATTGTGACAGGCTCAGGCAGCAGCTGGAGAAACTAGGAGTGGAGACCCTTGTTCCAGTTCCAAGTCTGTCACTGCGACAAACACCCTGACAAATGGGACTCAGGGGAGAAAGACGTTATTTGACTTGGAATGCCAGGTCACAGTCCCTGATTGTGGGGAAGGCAAATAAGGAACTGACTCAAAGCTTGTCAAGAGGAGAGAGAGGAAACGCAAGAGTCCTTGCCTGCCTGCCGGCTCATCTGCTGTCAGCTAGCGAGTGTCTTCTTATCTAGTTCGGGAACCTTCACGTAAGTAGGGGTACTGTTCACGACGGACCGAGTCCTCCTGCATCAATTAAAAGTTGAGACCGTCCCCCAAAGTCAAGCCCGCAGGCCAACCTGATCTACAAGGATCTTCAGTAAGGCTCGTTCCCAAGTGATTCTGGGTTGAATCAAATTGGCGGTTAAAGCTAACTGCACGGCCCTGTTAGAGGCTGATCTGATCACTGAAATGGGAGGGATGGGACAAGAGATGGCTCCAAAGGCATTTGTTTACTCTCTGCCTTTCTCTGCGATGCATTAAATTGTTCACACTCCCAGAAGGCCTGGTGTTGGGAGGTTGCTACATCTGATAGATACGTAGCTAGGTGTCTGTGCTCAGGGTATTCACAGGGAGTTTTCATAGATTCTAAGTGAGGCAGCACATTTAGGGGCGAAGTTCTGTCTGAGCTCGTGTCCATTGAGTCTTTGCTTAATTCCAGCTGAAACTACAAAATAAGGTGAGCGTGCCCAGAAGGGTTTGTGTCCCTCATCTTGGCCTTACAAATATGTTCTCCGTGACCTTGAGATAGGCATGTCACTGAATGTGTCTGTCATCCTTCCTACTTAAAAAAAAATGCCCCCATGCTGAGCAGTTCTTTAACTGAGCATGCACAGCCATCCTTCCCCCAGAACACTTCCTAGGTGAACAGTTTTCCTGAATAGAGCCCCCAGCTTGTCTTTGTTTTGAAGAACAAACACTATTGGAGCTCACACCTGTGCCTGTGCAACTTTCTCTACCTGCATTTCTTCCCAGTGTGTCTGTCCTTGTACGTGTGTGTGTGTGTGTGTGTGTGTGTGTGTGTGTGTGTGTGGTCCCCCCACCACCACTATCAATCAACATTAGCACAGTCACCACCTACAGGGGAAGATTTTAGTTCTTTTGACCAACACTTGAGAGTTCACGAGTTTTCACAAGAGGCCTAAGATCATATCCAAACTGAAATTTTTGTGTCTGCGGAAAACGAATGTTCAAGGAAACTGTAATTATTGTTACTAGTATTTTAATGAATACTCAGTCTATTATACTTGGAGTCAACAACTTCAAAAATTTTAGGGCTGGAGAGATGGCTCAGCGGTTAAGAACACTGACTGCTCTTCCAGAGGTCCTGAGTTCAGATCCCAGCAACCACATGGTAGCTCACAAACATTTGTAATGGGATCTGATGTCCTCTTCTGGTGTGTCTGAAGATAGCAACAGTGTACTTATATATAATAAATAAATCTTAAAAAATAAAATAAATACTTTAAAAAAATTTTAGCATACAGTTTACCATTAAATGACAGTCAATTTTATACTCCAGTAAAAAGGACACTAGAAAAGACACCCACCTTAACACCAGCCATTGTAAAGGATAAGTTTAACACATCTGATTTCCTGAAAACCTTCAAGTGCCTGCTGTAAGTCAGAAAACAACAGGGATATTTAGGACCGCCTTCCTGTGTACTATAGACTTTTAGAAGGTGGATCTTAGATACTCCCAAGGATGCTGTGGACAGAGCATTTGAGGAGTCTCTGGGAGCACATCTGTGACCAGCATCATTGCCACTTTGGGACAGACACATCTGACCAACGGACTCCATCCAGTACAGCAAGTGTCTGGTACAAATGATTTATAATTCTGAAAGTATTAAAAAGGCAGGCTTCCAGCTAAGACAGCAGGCTACAGCCAACACCATTGGAGGAGAATCAGAAGACAGCAGAAGTGGAATCTTGTAAAGAGAAAGACGGAGAGCATCGGAACCCCTGTCCACAAAGGGATGGAGAAGGCTCCTGAGAAGTGAAGAGGGAGACTGACAAGGGCACCCAGAGGAGGTGCGGGGAACACCTTCTGCCCCACAGCTCGGTGGTATGAATGTGCTGGAGGCAGAAGCCTCTTCCCCAGGGAAAGCCACGTGGGAGAAAAGCAATGGAGCACAAGGACAGCCCAGACCCCTTGTGAGCTTCAGTGAGCCACTGCTTCATGGGCACAGGAGTCAGCAGTGGAGAGAAATCCAGATCCGGCAATCTGTCTGACTTAGGCACCATCTTGAGAGAACCAGATGTTAAAACAGGAGCAACCCCAGGGCCCAAGAGCAGGGAGAATGGGTTGGTGTCCCGGAAGCGTTTCCTGATGCTCTAACACCTGACTAAAGGCAATTTAAAACAAAACTGGGGCATTTGTGGGGCAGTGGACAGAACCGGAAATCTTTATGGAAATCAAGCCAGACTAGAAGACAAATACTGCATGCTTCTAGCATACATGGATGCTAGATTTAAAATTCTCTGGTGTGTGTGTGTGTGTGTGTGTGTGCACGTGCTATGTGTATGTGTTTATCTGTATGTGTATGTTGTGTGTCTATCTGGGTTGTGTTGTGTGTATATAGTATATATGTCTCTGTGTATGTATTTCTCTCTGTGTGTTTTGTTGTGTGTGTATATCTGTGTATATGCATATCTCTGTGTGTGTTGTGTTGTGTGTAGTGTGTGCGTGTTGTGTGTATGCATGTGTATGGCTGCCCGTGTCTATGTGTAGGTCATGAAACTAGAAAGGGAACGAGGAAGAGAATGAAGAGATCTAAGGGAGGTCCTACCTGGGGATAGGAATGAAAGAAAGCACAAAGGGGTAGGAACCATGAGGAGGACATGGGGGAGGACATGGGGAAGACATGGGAGAGGACATGGGGAGGACATGAGGGAGGACATGAGGGAGGACATGGGGGGAGGACATGGAGGAGGACATGGGGGAGGACATGAGGGAGGACATGAGGGAGGACATGGGGGAGGACATGGGGGAGGACATGGAGGAGGACATGGGGAGGACATGGAGGAGGACTGGGGGAGGACATGGGGAGGACATGGGGAGAGGACATGGGGAAGACATGGGGGAGGACATTGGGGAAGACGTGGGGGAGGATTTGGGGGAGGTCATGGGGGAGGACATGGAGGAGGTCATGGAGGAGGACATGGGGAGGACATGGGGGAGGACATGGGGGAGGACATGGGGAGGACATGGGGAAGACATGGGGGGAGGACATGGGGAGGACATGGGGGAGGACATGGGGAAGACATGGGGGAGGACATTGGGGAAGACATGGGGGAGGATTTGGGGGAGGTCATGGAGGAGGTCGTGGGGGAGGATGTGGGGGAGGACATGGGGGAGGACATGGGGGAGGACATGGGGGAGGACATTGGGGAAGACATGGGGAGGACATGGGGGGGATATGAGGGAGGATTTGGAGAGGGGATGAGGAAGGGTATGAACTAGAGCAAAAAGTAACGATTCTAGAAATGAAAGTACCACAGTAAAGTCTACTACTTTTCTATAACAATTAAAAAGTGAATTTTAAACATTTTGAAAGCAGACAAATATTACAGTCCAACCAAGAAAGTATTTTCCCAGCCAAAAATTATACTAAAATACTCAATGTAAAAGTCTAATAGAAACACAGGATGAGGCAAAAGAATGGTTTGAAATTTCCTTTACGGAAAGAAAAACAAGCAGTTGGTACCATTGTGAATTCCTCTCTTCCCCCAGCCCTGTTCGGACATACCTTCAACTGTCTGCCCATCCATCTGTCTGTCCGTCCATCTGTCTATGGAGAAAAGGCATCACTGTGAAGCCCTGGCTGGCTTGGAACTTGTTATATAGATTAGGGTGGCCTTGAATTCAGGCATTCTCCTGCCTCTGCCTCTCAAGTTCTGGAATTTTGCTTGTCTGTAGATGGTCATTTTCCTGCAGTAGGAGTCAGCAAACAGTGCTGGTGAATCCAACATGGAAACACTGCCCAGGTAGCAGCGCCTGTGTTTCCCACTGAAGCTGGACAGCTCCCCAGGCTGAGGGGGAGCACACAGGCAGCCTCACGCTCTCTGCAGGACTCAGCAATAGGAGCTCCTCTCTGTTCATTCTCCTCCCGTCTTTCATTTCAGGCTGCGGTCTGTTGGACTCGGTCTCTTTTATCTTTCAAAGCCACGTTCAGTCTTTTGATGAACGCTTTCATTCTGGTGCTTTGGCTTTGATTGGAGCCCCCGACTTTCCTGTCTCTGTAGCCCACAGCTTCCCACAAGAAGCAGGACAAGTAATTGCTGCTGGCTGCGACTTGAAAGGATCGGAGAGACTTCTCTCATCGTGACGAAACGAGGATAAAAATTAAAGCCTTGTTTTTCTCCACTTCGACGTCTTGCTCTTCACATCTTGCCTGTCTGAGGACATATGGACATGAATACCATGCCTTGTGGCCAGGGAAATGGTTCTTGCAGATAGGTAGGCCCCGAGCAAAGAGATGACAAGAATACACCCACATCAGAAGCAGCTTGGCTGTCCAGCTCACTTACGCTCTCACTGACCCCCACTCCCCTCCCCAGATGAAGAGAGACCCCAGTGTGGTAGAGTAAGTCACAGAGTCTAGTTGTGCATCAACCTCGCCCTTCTCCCAGGGCAAGCCTTAAGACGATGATGCTTGCCGGGCCTGGGGAAGATGAAGGAACGAAGCCTTCTCAACCCCTTTGGGCTGCTGCCCTTGCTTCTGTAAATGAACTTCATGCCTAGTGTTTATCTCCTCAGTCCTCTGGGGGCGTCTCTTCTCTTTCCTCCCTGAAACCCCACAGCCAATAGCAGCTGGGCCACGGGAGACCACGTCCACGTTATTAAATGTCTCAGAGATGGCAGAGCCAGTTCTGAAGAAGTAAGCCAGAGGAGACAGCTCTTATATACATGCATGTAGATTTATTTATAGGTTTTCTAGGGTTCAGCTCAGACGTGTGTGAGTGGGTGTGTGTGTATGTGTGTGTGTGCAACCTGTGACTTTTCTTCTTCCCATGATTCCCTAAAAAGCACACTATTACAACTATCTATAACATATAGTATAACATATACATCGCTTTAGATATCATAGGTAATCCTAGAAGTTACTAGAAGCCTATGGCAAGATTACGTGGAAATACCTCACTATTCCTTTTGTTTATTTATTCATTTTGCGTCCTGCTCACGGCCCCCTCCCTCTTCTCCTCTCAGTCCCACCCTCACAAACTCCTCCACCCCATTATCTTCTCCCCACCCACCCACCTGGGTACCACTCCACCCTGGGACATCAAGTCTCAGAAGGACTAAGCACATCCTCTCCCACTGAGACCCACCCAGACAATCCAGCTAGGAGAAGCGACTCCAAAGGCAGGCAACAGAGTCAGAGATGACTGTTAGGGATCCACATAAAGACCAAGCTGCACATCTGCTACAAAAGTATAGACGGAGCTAGGTCTAGCCTCCACATGCTCCTTGGTTGGTGGTTCCGTCTCTGGGAGCTCCTGTGGGCCCAAGTCAGTTGTCTCTGCAGGTCTCCTTGTGGTGCCCTCAACCCCTCCAGCTCACTCAATCCTTCCCCCTACTCTTCCCCAAGACTCCCGAGCTCCGCCTGATGTTTGGCTGTGGGTCCCTGCATCTCTTTCCATCAGCTGCTGGGGGAAGCCTCCCAGGACAGTTGTCCTGGGCTCCTGTCTACCAGCGTGGCAGAGT
Source organism: Rattus norvegicus (assembly GCF_021556685.1). Taxonomy (NCBI): domain Eukaryota; kingdom Metazoa; phylum Chordata; class Mammalia; order Rodentia; family Muridae; genus Rattus; species Rattus norvegicus. The sequence goes on along the minus strand of NC_141550.1, from coordinate 12,961,195 downwards.
ATCGTTAACAGCATCAGGGATTGGATCTCTTATGGGGTTGGTCTCAGTTAGACCAGTCACAGGTCGGCCGTTCCCTAAGTCTCTGTTCTGTCTTTATTTTAGGCACATATTCTAGGCAGGACAGATTTTGGGTCAAAGGTTTTGTGGGGGGGTTGATGTCCCTCTCCTTCATTGGAAGACCTTTCTGGCTGCAGGAGGTGGCCACTGCACTCTCCATGTCCCCTGCTGCTAGGACTCTCAGCTAAGGTCACCCCCATTAACTCCGAGGAGCCTTCCCTGTCCCAGGTCTCAGGCTAGTCCCAGAGATGCCCCCAACTGATTTCCCTTCTCTCCCAGCCCTTTCCTACCCTCCCTCTCCCTGCACCTGATCCCCATCCCTGTTCCCCTCCTGACCCCCTCTCTCACCCAGTTCCCTCCCTCCCTCCACCTCTGATGTCTATTTCGTTATTTTGTTTCCCCTTCTGAGTGAGATTCACACATTCTCCTTTGGGCCCTCCTTGTTACTTAGTTTCTTTGGGTCTGTGTATTGTAAGATAGTTATCCTGTACTTTATGTCTAATGTCCAGTTATAAGTGAATACATACCAGCATGTCTTTCTAGGTCTGGGTTACCTCACTGAGGATGATATTTTCTAGTTCTATCCATTTGTCTGCAAATTTCATGATGTCTTGAATTTTAATAGCTGAGGACTATTCCATTGTGTAGATGTAACCTTTTCTTTATCCATTCTTCAGCTGAGGAACATCAAGGTTGTTTCCAGTTTCTGGCTATTACAAATAAAAATCAACATATTAAGTAATGGGGCATCAGGAGTGGTATAGCTGGGTCTTGCAGTAGAACTATTCCCAATTTTCTGAGAAACATTGATTTCCCAAGTGCTTGTACAGTTTGCGTTCCCACCAGCAATAGAGGATTATTTTCCTGTCTCCGAATCCTTGCCAGCATGTGCTGTCCACTTGAGTTCTTTTTTTTTTTTCTTTTTTTGGTTCTTTTTTTCGGAGCTGGGGACCGAACCCAGGGCCTTGCGCTTCCTAGGCAAGCGCTCTACCACTGAGCTAAATCCCCAACCCCAAAATGTGTAGCCCAGGCTGGCCTCGAACTCGTGATCCTCCTGCCTCTGCCTCCTTCAGCAAATCCTACCGGTGTGCGCCACCACAACCGGCTGAGTTCTTTATTTTCACCATTCTGATGGGTATTAGAAGGAGTCTCAGAGTTCTTTTGATTTGTATTTCCCTGATGACTGAGGATGTTGAACATTTCTTTAAGTGTTTCTCAGCCATTAGAAATTTTTCTGTTGAGAATTCTCCGTTAGCTCTGAATCCCAGTTTTAAATTGGGCTATTTGGTTGTTGGTGTCTGGTTTCCTGGGTTCTTTGTATATTTTGAATATTAGCCCTCTGTCAGATGTAGGGCTAGGGAAGATCTTTTCCCATTCCGTAAGCTGCTGTTTTGTCCTGTTGACAGTGTCCTTTCCCTTACAGAAGCTTTTCAGTTTCATGAGGTCCCATTTATTAATTGTTGATCTTAGTGCCTGAGCCATTGGCGTTCTGTTCACAAAGTTGTCTCCTGTGCCAATGTGTTCGAGGCAGTTCACTGCTTTCTCTTCTGTCAGGTTCAGTGTATCTGGTTTTATGATGAGGTCTTTGATCCACTTGGACTTGAGTTTTGTGCGGGGTGAGAAGGCTAGGGTTTATTTGCATTCTTCTACATGCAGACATCCAGTTAGACCAGCACCTTTTGTTGAACCTTTTTTCCCATTGTATGGTTTTGGCTTCTTTATCAAAAATCAAGTGTCCATGGGGTGTGTATTTATTTTTGCGTCTTTGATTCTATTCCGTTGATCAGCCTGTCTGTTTTTATGCCAACGCCAGGTGGATTTTATTGCTATTTCTCTGTAGCACAGCTTGAAGTCAGAGATGGTGATGCCTCCACTATTACACGGGATGGTTCTGGATATCCTGGAGTTTTTTGTTTTTCCATATGAAGTTGAGAATTGCTCTTTCAAGGTCTGCAAAGAATTCTGTTGGGATTTTGATGGGAATTGCATTGACCCTGTAGATTGCCTTTGGTAAGATAGCCATTTCTTTTCTTTTGTTTTTCTATTACACGTGGTCTCACGGAGTTGAGGCTGGCCTTGAACTACCAACCATTCTACCTCCACCACCAACTGCTGGGGTTGCATCACATGCTTCCGTGCCTGGCATCTCACCATTTTCCATAAGTGACTGAGCGTGGTTGGATCCAGGAGCTGTGGGAATTCTGCAATAGATCTCTCCTAGACTCCGAGGGGGTAACTCTGTTACATATGTAGACATGATTCAGTCATTGGCAACGTATAAGGAGATAGACATTTTTTTCTGTAGCTTCATTACGGACCCCCAACTTTAGGCACATAGAGAATAGGTTCTCTGTGTTAGGAAACACAGGTTTTCACAGACCCTAACACGTGACACAATATAGCATGACCTTTTGGCCTTGGCACGGCAAGAGTTCTTGAGACCTTTGTCCTCCATGGTACACACACAGTAAACAGGTGCTGGGCAGAAGGAGGCCCTTCAGGGGAGCTGCCTCTATCTTGTGAAGGGGAGCTGTGTGGAGGCAACTGTTAAGAGGCCATCACTCGTGCTGGGATGGGACGTGTTGGCGACACAGTTGCCTTGAGCTCTGAGGGGGCCATAAAGCACACACAGGACTGGATACATCCTCCTAACTGTCCCACAGAGCACACCCATTTTGTTATTGTTTTAATTAATTTCTTTCATTGTGTCTGTACATGGTACGTGTAATATAAGAACCCTTTCGTACCTGGATAGGATTCTTGCTTGGCCCATCCCCATTTGTTTGATCCTTTTATTTGATTTATCCTTTTATGAACAGAGGAAACTATTAGGTTTTTTTTCAAGCTTTTAGGGCAAGATTCCAATAGAGGAAAACACAGCCATGAGTCCCCCGCATATCCATCAGCTACTGACTTAATGAAACGGAGAGAGTCCTTCAAACAAAATCAGTTACTGTCATCAAGTTGCCCAGAAGCTGAAGAAGAAGCTGAGAGCTCACCCTTGGCCACATGCCAGTCTCAGCTGCTCCTGGGTTGGAACTCAGTTATCAATCAGCCTAAAGACAGACAGACAGTCTGTGAGTTTCCCCTTTTACGCCTGAGGAGAAAGTGGCTAAGGTCCAAGTTCTTACAGCCAGGAAGTTTAGGAAGAGGCCAGTCTCCTTTCAAGGCTGGAGGTGGACTTTTAGGGATGTGTAATCAGAGGCTTTGGAGCTGGTCATGAAATGCATATTACAAAGGACATGAGCAAAACACATCCCAGAGCAGGACTAGACTCACTGCAACTTGAAACTGTAGGACACACAATTGTTGCTTTAAGGGACTCGCTAGAGAGGCTGCCTAGTCTAATGCATGAGCTCCAAGTTCCTGTGAAAGACCAGCTCCAAAACCGAAATAAAACAGACAAACAACCAAAAACCCTAAATCAAAACCATGTAGGTGGCTCTTAAGGAGCAATGGTTTACCCTTTGATCTCCATATGCACACATGCTCACCTGCCCATATACGGGTACACACATACCTTGTGGACTATAGGGGGCACAAGTTAACTCTAGCACTAAAAAATATGAGGGGCAGTTGGGGGCGGGGAGGGGGTGGAATTGAGGGGAAGAAAGCCAAGGAGAGCTGCATTGGCCTCAGCAGCAGAGAGACTACTGTGTTAACAACCAGGCTTAGGCAAGCATGAGGACACAGCATTTCTGGGAAGCCCTGTTGTGGGAACAAACAACTACATGTAAACAGTGCCCTGGAAGAATTCCACACCCAGCCAAGAACGAAAGGACTGGAGAGCCAGGAGCCAGAGAAAGACAGGGAGGGAATCAAAAAGCCCTGAAGACATCAAAACCAATTTTCCGAGGTCTGATGAGACACGGCATTGGAATATAAATTTAACTGAATTATTTATTGAACATAAATGGACTTTTGTCCTGGGCAGAGCTAGCTGGGTTTGCGAAGCGAAATGGACATTCACCTCGAGAGCAAATTGCTTTCTTATCTGTGGAGATAATTGTTTGAGAGAAAGCCGAGGAGGCTGGGATGGGAAGAAGGGCTTAGCGTTTGCCCCATCTTCGCCAGTGTTCTGAAAAGTGTGGTCTTGGGTGGACAAGAGATTCGAAGTGAGAAAACGTGTCTGTGGGTTACATACGCTTGCTGCAGTGCGGGGAGAGAAGACAGGGCAGCGGCCTGGGCATGATCTTTCCAAGATGCAGGTGACAGCATGGCAGAAGCCATGTGTTTTGTTTCCTCCTTTCAATTTAATTTATTTTGAAAAGCAAAGGTCATGTACACAAGTGATATTTCAATATGGAAGGCCTTCCTATCACTCCTTCCTTCCTATTCTACTCCACACACGAGAGCTTCCTCTTCAGAGGCAACCGTTAATGATTTCCTTTGCACACACGACATCTGTGCAAACGATTGAGTGCACACACCAACAAATGCACAGAAGTAGACATTTTACCTCATTTCCTGTTTCTGCAAAGTTATTATTATAGTTTTTTAAAATTTCTGAAGCACTATCATGTGTATAATGTGAATGTGTGTGTGTGTGTGTGTGTGTGTGTGTGTGTGTGTGTGTGTGTGTGTGAAGTATGTGTATGTGTGCTCAGGTGTCACAGTATGTGGAGGTCAGAGGACAACATCTAGGAATTGGTTCCCTTCTTCCATTATGGGATCCTGGCATTGGACTTAGGTTGTCAAGATTGAATAGAATGTATAAAACTAGTCCCAGGCCTAATAATATTATATTATATTAATGACATATATTACATTATACACAATATAAAAATACATAATATAAATGTACAAACATTATATATAAATATATAATATACTTATTAATGGCATCCTTGAAGTAACCTATTTGCTAATGAGAAAATCCAGGTAGAAACAGAGAACCAGCCTGTTTTGGGGACAGAGTGACAGAAAGAGAGCAGGATTCTAAACTGCCGTCAGGTGGGCTCAGGAAAAAATGAGATTTGTGCAGAACCTTCAAGCACTGAGGCTGTGAACGTCACATACCTGGGAAGGGCCATGGAGCCCGACAGCAGCCCTGGGCTAAATACACAGTCAAGCTGAAGCCAACAGTATTTCCTGATGTATTTGATGCACTCGAGAAAGAAAACGGTGGCCAAGGACTCAGGTCATTCCAGGTGACCGAGCTGCAAGATGCGGCCTCATTCAGTCATGCCTTGACAGAAGACAGAGAAGCAAGGTCAGTCAGAGGAGTTGGAACTCCAGATCCACACCACAGTAGACCTTCAGCACAGAATCTTCGGGGCCAGCATCAGGTGAGCCTTGGTACTGGAAACCCATGTGTCTTAGTCCATTACCTGACACAACACACTTAACGTTCAACTAAAATTACAAGGCAGAGCAAAGGCAAGGGGGGAAACCAGCAGGGAGCTGGAGAGATAGCCCAGTGGCCAGAGCTTGCTGCTTTTCCAGGTGACCTGAGTTGGTTTCCAGCTCCCACAACTACCTATAACTCTAGCTCCAGGGGATCTGATGCCTTCCTGTGGCCTCTAGACAGACACAGACAGACAGACAGACAGACAGACAGACACACACACACACACACACACACACACACACACACACACGACCTTCATGGACACCGGCATAACCATATACATAAAAGTAAGTCTTAAAGCCAAGGCAGTGAATGGCATGTTGAAGCAAAATAATTGACAGGTTCAACCAGACCCAGCCATGTTGAAGGTTCTGGGACTCTCCGATGAAAGCGTTAGGATAGCTGTCTAATGTGTGTCTGTCATGTTTTGTTGGGGTCTTTGTTTGTTTCTAAGCAGATCTGTCTGGCTGCTCTCCAACATCTCTCACCCCAGTCCCCCAAGCATTAGTGTCACAGGTGTGCACCAGGCGCTAAGCGCCAGGTGAGACTTAACCAACCCATTGAACACAGTTGACCAGATCTCAGGATGCAAGGGGTGTTCACCATCAGCAACTCATTCTGTGTACCTGGGATACGCAACTAGATTGGAATGTAGGAAAAATGCTATATGGACTGTATTTAGTGTACTTAAAACATTATATATTTAGGCTTGCTCACCTGATCATGCAACACGGCTCTGTGCTCCTGAGACCTGTGTTTGGAACTTGCGGTCTGAAAGCCACTGTGCTAGTTGGGATTTTTATGATATGAACTGTGTCATAGATTCTAAAGAGGTGGTCTCACCTACAGCAGTGCTATGCAAAACTATACATATACACACACCATGTGTAGATAGATAGATAGATAGATAGATAGATAGATAGATAGATAGATAGAGACAGACAGACAGACAGACAGACAGAGGCAGAGAGAGAGACAGAGACAGAAAACCAGGGCTCAGCAAGTCAAGGTAATTACTTCAAAACCTGGTAATCCAGGCTTAATTTGTAGACCTACATAAAGGTGGAAGGAAAGAACTGATTGTAGGGCTTTCACATATGCTGGCCCTCCCTCCAAATAAATAAATGTAATAAGATTATAATTAGGTTGAAAGGTACCCAGTAGGATATTTTATTTTATATCCTTTTTTAATATATCTGAAGCAGAACATGGAGTTTCTAAAAAAAAAATTAAAAATTCTGTTCTCTTTTTAAAAAAATACATCACAATGTTTAAATCTAATCTTTCCCCATGCCCAATTGCGGGACGGTGAATCATACCGGGAAGCTTGGTGGGTAGAGAGGGTTGAGACCCTGGAAACTCGGTGAGCACACACCTGGGATGGTAGGCGGCTCCCCACTCCCTGCCAGATTCCTGCCCGGAACACGTGCCGCATTCCCAGTAAGGAAACACGACCTGTGGTCACATAGGCTGGGAACAGTTCTCCATGTTAATGAGGTACCTAGAGACCCTGAGGGTGTAGCCAATAAGCTCCTCTTTCCAGACATTCCTCCCGAAGGGGTATTTAATCTCAGGTCCACCCCGAGAAGTAGGTATGCATCCATTTTCCACAGTTGAACAGCCAATAAACGGTTTGGAACCGAGCACTGTCTCTTTCTTCTACCACCGCCATGGGGGAGAAGGCCTTCGCCTACAGAGCCACTGCTTAATTGTCCCGTAGAAGGCCTCTCCGTGCTCCCAGCCACAACTACCACCAAGCTAAGGACAATCACTGATGAGCTAAGCTGGAGCTCCCCCTCTGTGCCGGCTGGTTCTATGTCAACTTGACACAAGCTGAGTTAGCACAGAGAAAGGAGCCTCCATTGAGGAAATGCCTCCATGAGATCCAGCTGTAAGGCATTTTCTCAATTAGTGATCAAGGGGGGAGGACCCAGCCCATTGTGGGTGGGACCATTCCTAGGCTGGTGGTCCTGGGTTCTATAAGAGAGCAAGCTGAGCAAGTCAGTGAGTAACATCCCTCCATGGCCTCTGCATCAGCTCCTGCTTCCTGACCTGCTTGAGTTCCAGTCCTGACTTCCTTTGGTGATGAACAGCAATGTGGAAGTGTAAGCTGAATAAACCCTTTCCTCCCCAACTTCTTTCTTGGTCATGATGTTTTGAGCAGGAATAGAAACCCTAAGACACCCTTCCCCAGCCCTAGGTTCGTTCTCGGCTCTTCTGCAAGTCCCAGCTGAACCTGGATGTCCAAGAACCGCCATGGTGGTCCCAGACTCATCAAATACCTGAGCGCCCCTGACTCCTTTTCATTCCTGACTTCTCTGCCATTCTCCAGAGATGACTGGAGGCCCAGAAGTCACAGAATACCAGTTTCAGCTTTTCCCTCCATCTCAGATTGCGTTTTCTCAACCCTGGGGCAGTGCTTTGCACTTCCCCTACAGCCCAACACCTGACCACAACTGTGTGGGATAAGTGCAGCCAAGCTTGCAGAGTTTCACCTCCCTATAGCCATGCCCAGAAGTGGAATGCAGAGCCACACTATTCCTGAGCAAAAAGCCCATATGCCTTCAAACATAATCAAAATTCTTTCTATTCATCCCCCCATGTGACTTTGGACCAGCTTACTTGAAAGGCTTGTTTGTTTGAAAGATTTATTTTATGTACACGCATACGTGTGCATATCTGTGTGTGAAGGCAGGTGCCTGTGGAAGCCAGAAGAGGAGCCTGGAGCTGGAACTCTAGGCAGTCATGGGCAGCTTGATAAGGATGCTGGGAACCGAACTCAGGTTTCTTTCAAGAGCGGCAATGCTCTTGACCCCTGAGCCACCTCTCCAGCTGCTACTTGGAAAGTTTTAACTAGTTCATCACAACCAGGAACGCACGAACAGTAGGTGTGCTTGCCGTTGCGTGTTTCTTCACTCTGCAACAAAAGGAGCCTGAGGGAGAACTAACATAGAGGGCCAGTCTCCTTCTGACTTTCCTCTTGTTCCTTGCACCCCTCCCGCTAACACAGATGAAAATGGCAAACAGCGTTGAAGAATGAACTTCGACATCACTGGCACAGATGCCATGGATTTTAAACCTGGGGGAAGAGGGCATGTAGGTTTCCTGCTATTCTAGGATTTCTCTGGGGGTGGATTTCTGTAACGGAAAGTGGAAGACTCCTCTCTGTCGAGGGTTGGTGGGATGAGGGAGGCTCGCTGTGAACTGCTGAGACTGCTCATGCAGCGTGGAGAGTGGTTACCAAGCAGAGAGGCAGGGTGGCATGGGGGGAACGAAAGGTGTCAATTTACTGGAAAGACTTGAGGTGGAATATGGGAGACAAGACAAGCTCTGTCAAGAACAGTTATACCCACCCAGAACTTAATGGGTGGTGAGCACTTATCGACTTCTGCCTTTTCGCCAGGCACGGGTCTCGGTGGCCTATTAGCCAAAGCTAAGTTAACAGCCTTGGGGGTTCAGTGTCCTGCTTGGTTGGGAGGACCACAGCCCAGTCAGCCTCTCCTGAGTGCTAGGTGCTGAGGAGGAAGCAAGTGAGACCCTGGAACAAACAGCCAACCCAGGGCTGCCTTCGCTAGAGTCCTCTGCATCACATGACAGTGATCCTGGAAGATGAGACCACAGGGTGAGGTCACTGAGCAAAGTGACACAGAAGGGAGCCCAGTGAAATCCCTATTGGGACAGACAGCTTGATCCACTCCAGGAAGCCTTCTATTTTCTGTATCAGTTGAGTTATGAGTGTGTGTATGGGTATGTGTGTGTATGTGCGTGCGTGCGTGTGTGTGTGTGTGTGGTGTGTGTGGTGTGTGTGTGCATGTGTGAGTGTGCATATGTGTGTGTATGTGTGTATGTGTGTGTGTGTGGTGTTTGTGTGTGGTGTGTGTGTGCATGCGTGTGTATGTGCGTGTGTGTATGTGTGTGTATGTGTGTGTATGTGTGTGCATGTGTGTGTATGTGTGTGTATGTGTATGTGTGTATGTGTGTGTGTGTGTGTGTGTGTGTGTATGTGTGTGTATGGAAGTTCACTTGTGTGATTAAGGGCAGAGTGAGGGCAAAGGTCATCCCTTAGGAGCCACCTGCCTTGGTCTTTTAACTTTTTAAAAAGATTCATTATTCATTTATGTGCACCCATAATTGTTTGCATGAGACTGTGTGCCCCATGTGTACCGAGGGAGCCCCTGGAGGCCAGAAGAGGACATCAGATTCCCCCAGAGCCACAGTTAGAGGCATTTGTAAGCCACCCTATGGGTGCTGGGAACTGAACCTGGTCCTCTGCAACTGCTGAGCTCTCTCTCCATCCCTATACCTTGCTTTTTGGGACAGGGTCTCTCAGTGGGGCCTGGAGTTTTCTGATTGTGCTGGGTAGAGAGGCCAGCAAGTCCTAGGATCTGCCAATTTCCACACCCCCCACCTCCATCCCCCACCCCAGTGCTGGGATTACAAGTATATAGCATTGCACCCTGACTTTTTATATGGCATTGGGGATTGAACTCAGGTTCCCATGCTTGTGTGCGAGCACTTTCTCAGCCTGAGCTGTCATCCCAGCCTTGTGTTCCAGGAAGCTGACGTGTGGGCAGGCATGGCTTTGGCAGAACATAAAGTCGCTGGACCTCGACAGCTTATGTGGCTTGCCTGTTGTCTGGAGTTTGGGTCTTCCTGTCTCTATCTCTGCTCATTGTTTCTAGCCCACAGGGAGACACGCCAGGAGCAGATCGTTTGAATAGATGGCCTGGAAGAAACTGCAAAGGTGGCAGTATGCCCTTCATTTATAACGTTCAGTGTCTTCCTAGAGATTCTGGGAGTTCCTGCCAATGCTCCAGGCATCAGACACAGATCCCCAGAGCTTGTCAGGAGAGCAGGAAAATGTGAGAGAAGCTAGCCCATAAACCCACAGATTGGGAGAAGCAAGTACTGAGAACAGGCAGGTTGTGTGTTGTGTGTTGTGTGTTGTGTGTTGTGTGTTGTGTGTTGTGTGGTGTGGGTGTGTATGCTGACACTGCAGTGGGCTAAAGCCAGCTGTTTTCAGGGCAGCTTCCTTCTGTCTTTCCTCTTTATGTGTCTTCAGAGCTCGTCCTGGGACCTGCCTGTTTTGGACTTCACTCTGGTGTGACCGTCACACCTCTCACCTCTATAGTCAGGAAGGTCGGGTTTTACACCTAACTCATGCTCACACACTGACCTCAGACAAAAAGGTGATTTTTGTGTGAATTTAGGTTATTCCCATCCAGATGGCAAGCCTCCTGAGACCTGCGTCAGCCTTACACCACTGCTCTTTCTAAGCCTTACAGGTAGGGGGCACACTAAAACAAGTTTTCCGATTAAGAGGGTTGCGCTGTGTGATAGAAAGGTCCACTTAACGACAGTGTAAGGAAATGTCCGTCTGCAAGACCTGACTCATGCTACCTCTCCACCTTTGTGGAGCCCAGAGCCCAGAGTGAGTTCAGGAAGTCGGTTTTTTAGCATATATACATTCTCATGATCAGCACCGGGACAGCGGGGTCCAGCAATCCTTTCACTGTAAAGAAAAAATCTGGCTCTCCGGCTGGAAGGCCTCTCTGTGAGACTCATTGAGAATCCAGAGGCAACTAGGGACAGCCCGCTGGGTCACCTCGGCCATGCAGGCTCTCACTTATCACTTATGCTGGTGGCGTGAGTCTCTCTCTCTCTCTCTCTCTCTCTCTCTCTCTCTCTCTCTCTCTCTCTCTCCCTCTCCTTGTTTCGATGACAATGAGCAGTGTGGCTATTTCAGTGTCCTCATGCTGAGGGTGGCAGTGGACCCCCTCTGCCACTAACAGCCCCCTCACAGCTGCTGACAGGCTTCCCTGACTCCCTTCCTCATGTAACACAGCCTTCTCTGCTGATGGCCTCGGACCCCCTTTGTGCTGGCCCCTCACTCTTCGACCTCTTATTTCATCGGATCAATGTTTCTACCTTAATGTTTCAGTTGGGCGTGGTGAAAGCACGTCTGTAAATTCTAGGATTCCAGGGGCCGAGGCAGGAGAATTGCTGTTTTAGGTCAGGCTGGTCTGCACGTGAGTTCAAGGCTAGGTTGTGAAAAACCTGTCTCAGAAAACAAATGAACAGAAAATAAAATAAACAGACGTCACCCAAGTCTGGGAACAGCAATACAGTGGCATATTTACTGTCTCCATTGCAGAGGCTGCGCTGAGGGAACTCAGGCTAGTGGGGAAGGGGCAAGGACTCAAAATGGTATCAGTGTAGTCCTCCCCCCAATCCCCATGCTCCCCTTTTCACAGTGCCAAGGATGAAAGGTTACATTAATATACTTTGTCTATATCAGGTTTGAAAAATTCTGTGTGTTGTAGGAAAAATCAGAGGTGGGTCACAACAGACGCGTTAATGTACTGCAGGGTTATTATTGGTTTGGGGCTATCAGACATTCTCTAGAGAGAACCATTTTATTAGGCTGCAGGGCTGATAAAACCCCAACTCTATGCAGCTAGTGGTTTTTTTTTTTTGCAAATTATTTAAATAATAGTTTCTATTTGGGGCTTAGCAGTTAGGAGCATATGCTATGGAGGACCATGCTGGGTGGTTCACAACTCCCTCTAACTCCACCTCCAGGGGATCTGCTGCTCTCTACTAGACTGTGTGGACACCCACACTCATGCATGCACACATGCTGTTTTTAAAAAAGTATTTTATGGGCTTTCTAGGCAGTCTCAAGGCTGACCCAGTCCCTGAACCCTTCTTAAAAATCTAGTTCCCATACTTACTGTGACAACCGTCAACCCAGCCCCATTTGACCCTTCTGTCTCCTCTTTCTGTGTGGGGGACCTTTATGCTGCATCGTTCAACCACAACTTGAAATCTAATTTTAACTCTTAAAACGAGCTGTGATTTTAAGAACAAATAAAAGCTTTCATAGTTGGATCATCTTGCTTCCCAGCTTGCTGTCTGATTATAAGTATCCTTCTCTAATCTAAAAGAGGCACGGTCAAGTCAAGTATACCACAGTCCCCATTCAAACACAGCCGTGGGGCTGGAGAGATGGCCAGACATTACAAGCATTGACTGACTGTTCATCCAGAAGACCTGAGTTTGGTCCCATCACCCAAACATGGCAGCTTACAAACATGTTACTCTAGGTCCAGGGGATCAGATGCCCTATTCTGACCTCCTCTGGAGGTGCATAGACATACTTATAGAAAAGCATAGATGTTCATAAAGTAAAATGAAAAAAATGATTAATTAGAATTTTCTGGTTGTATTATTTTGACAATATAGATCATATTCAGTTAGGAAAGAACTATGGGAATTAAAAGGAGAGAGAAAGGGGACTCCATTTTTTGATTTGTTTGTTTTTGTTTGTTTTTTTTAAAGATTTATTTATTTATTATATATGAGTACACCTTAGCTGTCTTCAGACACACCAGAAGAGGGCATCAAATCTCATGACAGATGGTTGTGAGCCACTATGTGGTTGCTGGGATTTGAACTCAGGACCTCTGGAAGATCAGTCAGAGCTCTTAACCACTGAGCCACCTCTCCAGCCTGAGAAAGGGAACTCTTACAAGCCATTGTGTCAGAGCTGTTATTTGAATTCAATCTCGCAGAAGAGAGGTGAGCATACTAAAGTATGTAATAGCATGCACACTGCGAACCTATTATGATTGATTGCAAAGGTACAGTCAAATAATGCCATTCCTAAAAACTTATCAAACGCAGTATGCCTACTTAAATTTTAATTTATAAACAGTGACTGATAAAGAATGTGATATGAATGGTATAGGACACATCTAGATTCATCATCCTCAGTGGAACTACAATTTATGTGTTTCATGCCCCTGCCCTGCTTCTGGCAAACTCTTGGTGCTGGTTAAATTTACAATCCCTTCCTAGGAACCAAGTACCCTCCGAATATTTTCCCCATAACTTTAACCTTCTGTCCTCTCCTTATACATGATGGTACATCATGTCACATTGTAAATTTGTGATCTACACTTGAAGCTAGACTCTTAAGACTCTGCCCTTACCCTGATGGTCATCCCATGGGAGACCCTAGAGGACATCCAGTAACTAGAATTGGCCACTCAGATGCAACTTCAGTAAGATTCCTTGTCAGTATCTCTTCTGGACACCCACCATCCCGCCCTCCATGTTTCTCACCCTTTGCTGTACCTGAGAAGGTCCCAAGTGGGTTTGTAGACCAGGACCTCATCTGCAGGTGGGAAAACAGAGCCTAGGCTGTCCTTCATGGGGACCCATTCCTCTGTGAAGTCTGGGCCTGACCTTCAGCCTCAGCATAATTTTCAGGCTGTCTCCAAGGGACACCTGTGGTCAGGTGAAGTTGAGCAGGGTCTAGACTGACCCCAAAACTGAGCTATTCATTAGAGATGGAATTGCATTACAGCCTCTAAACGTTAGGGAAGGCATAGCCCCTGCTGTGACAGTGCTAAGAGTTGGACACTTTGGGAAGTAATTAGAGTTAGAGAAGATCATGAGGTTGGGGCCATCAAACTGGGATCAACACCCTTGGAAGATGACACATGAAAGAATCCTTGCTCTCATCCACATTTCTGAACACACGGAAAGAAAGCAGGTATCAACAAACCATGATGGAGGACTTAGTGGTGATTTCTGATTTTGTTGTGATTTCTGATTTTGTTGGAGACTCAGTTTTGTCATGCAATGTGTTTCTTGATGCTGTCTTATGAGAGGATGTTTTTCTGAGAGCATACACTTGGTGTTTTTCTGGAAGCTGCCTGGTGAAAGGCCATGTGATGTTTGGGAAGAGTATAAAGATAACCCAACAGACAGTGGATAATGCTGTGTGGCATTGGTTCGCCTTGCCACTCTTTGCTGGTTATCATTGGGCTTTTCTGATGCTGGTCTCCACTGATGACTCTGGCATTGGTTTGCCTTGTTTTCTCTGCTTGTTGTGACTTCACAGAGAAAAATGCACCAAAGAACTTCTGCTGGTGTTTCTGCTGCTTCTTACTGTTTCCATGGACTCACGCCAATTGGTGGAGCCTTGCGGTTTCTTCTGGATTGGGTTCATGGGTGGTGTTTTGCTAGTGGGATGGACTGCTGGCAGCGAAGATTGGAATTATCCCAAAGAACTATTTGCAAACAGGTCCACAACTCCTCTTTCCTAATAATCTTTCTTTTCCCCTACCTCTGGCAGGTGGTGGGCTAGAAGGAAGGTTGAAGCATCAAAGAACCATAATTAAAGCAGGTTTTGAAAAAAAAATCTAAGCCTAAAAAAAAGGCTTCACCAGAAATTGACCACACTGAAGTCCTTCATCATGGACTTCAGCCTCTGGCTGCATAAGGCAGTATATTTCCATTCCCCCAAACTACAAACTCTATACTTAGTTGTGGCAGCATGAAGCCACATAAGACATCACTGTACAGATAGATCTAGGAGGGTTGTAGGGAGACCATGGGCAAGAACAGACTATAGCTGTGACCCAGGAAGCTGATTAGAAGAGCGATCCCCACTTAGTAAGAGGCGGCCTGTATCAGTTACTTTTCTGAGGGCTGTGGCAAAACACTTGAAAACCTATCTTAAGGAAGGGAGGCTATGTTTTAGCTCACAGTTCTGAGGTACAGTCCCTCATGGCAGCGAAGGCATGGAGGCAGAAGCTTCAGGCAACTGGTCACATTGCATGCAAAGTCAGGAATCAGAGAGGAATGAATGCTGCTGTTCACCTCATGTGATCTTTAGTTTTAATTATCAACTTGACACAATGTAAAATTATCCTGGCAAGAAGTCTCAACAAGGAATTGTCTGGATTAGGCATGCCTCTGGGCACCTCTGTGTAGAATTGTTTTGATTGTGTTTGAGTTGAGGCTGAAGACCTGCCCACAATGGGCAGCACTACTCCCTAGGCTTGAAATGCACAAGTCGGGAAATGAGCTAAGTAATAGTCATGGGTACCTTTGCTTTCTCTGCCCTCATCTGTAGATGTGATGCCTCTCCAGCTCCTGCTGCTGTACTCTCCCTGCAGCAATGGGCCTTGACCGGGAATTGTTGACCTAAAATAACCTCTTTTCCCTCTAAATCGCCATCTACCAGAATGTTTATCAGAGTAACAGAAATGAAACTAGGACTGATTTGCTTTCTCCCCACCCACTTAGTCCTGCGTGGAACAGTGCTGCCCACAGTCAGGATGGGTTTCCTCACCTCAATTAACACGAAGGAGCTTATCCCTCACTGATAAGTCCTGAGGATTTTTCCACAGTAACAAATTCGGTCAAACTGATAGTCGAGATAAGCCATTACAGATGTCGACAGAAGGGAATACAAAGAAATGAGGTAAAATCCCCAAGGCATGTACCTCCTGCAAACTGACTACAAATGCCACAAAGCTTGTCTATCTGTCCCCAAGAGAAAGCACTGGAGCCTGGTGGACTGCTCCCCATGGCTCTCTGTTGCTTGCATTTCCATGTGGTACCTGTGGATGAGTATTAACTACAGCAACAATTGTCAGCCCTTGCTAGACAGGAGGGAAAGGTTTCTGTCCTTGATGCCACACTCTGAGAGTCACATCAGTGTGGGTCTCCCAGCAGAGGTGGAGCCTTGGGAGTGCCTGAAAAATGAGGACTGAAGCTAAGCTCCAGGTCAGCTGTCTCAGGACCTTCAGACCTTCCCCCTGTCTTTAGACATTAATGGGTCTTTTTATTAATATACAAATGTCTCTACCTCAAAATTAATTAATTAATTAAAACCTCCAAAGGGCAATGCTCTTTAACCAATCTGCTCTGATTGTTTTCTTTTTTTTTTCCCCAGAGTATTTTTAGGGATCTGTTTCTTGTCCCTAGTCATCTCTCCCACAGCCTCTTATGCTTGAGGCCTTAAGCCTGGCATTGAGTGTCCATTTCAGTCACATTTCTGTGTGGAAGCAAATATATCAGAGAACTTCTCTTCCTCCCCTATTTGGCTGTCTGCTTTGTCAAACAGGCTGTGAGGCTGATAGCTGGAAAGGAAGTTTTTATTGGCGGTCTTACCACAGAAACCTAAGCAGTAAGTGAACTGGAGGAGAGCTCTGTCAGCAAAGCAATAGCTGCCCAAGCACAAGGTTCTGCATTTCATCCCCAGGAGCCACATTTAAAGAAGCCAGGTATGGTGGTATGTGTTTGTCATCCCAGAACTTGGGATCACTGGTCAGCCAGCCTAGTCTACTTGGCAATCACCAGGCTAGTGACACACACACACACACACACACACACACACACACACACACACACACACACTCTTTTAAAAAATCCAAGAAAAATGTTAGAAATCTATGTAAGAGCTCTCTTGCAAAGCATTAGTTCAGAAGTTGTCAGCAGATTGGGAATTTAAATGCCAGCACTGGAGTTTGGTTTAGAAACCATCAAATCCGCCCCCTTCATGTCACCATGGGGAGAGGGGTGGGGAGACAGTTACACAGAGAAGTGAGAGTGAGAAGGAAGAAGGCAAGGAGAGAGGGAGGCAGTGCAACTAAGAAGGCTCATGCTAGAGCTTATTCAATATTCCGAGCTCACTGTGCATGCAGAACCCTGCACATAAGCACCTCTGTATGCACATGTGCGCATGCGTGCATACTCTCTCTCTCTCTCTCTCTCTCTCTCTCTCTCTCTCTCTCTCTCTCTCTCTCTCTCTCTCTCAGGCTGTGCTGCATGGCTACCCCCTTCAATCCTCTCTCCAGGCTGACTTCTTTGTCTCCTATACCATTAATGCTCCCACTTAAAGCATCAGCAGTGTCTGCAGCATCCCCAAAAGCTGTCTTGTAGGCTGGCCCGCCACGCACTCTGCAGATGGAGCTCTTGGCTGTTCAGGAATCTGTCTTCCCGCTCAACTTGAGATTTGTCTACATTTGGGTGAAGACTGCGACTCCTCGCTTGTTTATTTTTATTTATTTAAAGTTCCTGGCTAGTCTTGAAGGTACTCACTTTATTTTGTCCTGATTTTTGTGTAATTCCCTCCTCAAATGTGCAGGCTGAGTCATGGTACATGGTCATACTCAGACCAGTGTCTGCTACAGTGTCACCGGCTGCGCTGGTTGTCTCAGAGATGGAAATACATCTAAAGGATACAAGCTAGAAATACTCCAGGATCTGGGACAATACTGTATGTCCCCGCAGGAAGCGAGATGTGGAGTTAGAACCGTGATGTAGGATGGCTCTCAGACTAGCAGTGACAGCGCAGACGGATGCACAGGGGCGTTCCTTTCATCACTGTACTGACGTACCTTGGCAGAGCAACGTAAGGGAAAGGGGGTCTGTTTTTCCTCACAGTTCAAGAGTGCAGTTTATCACAGAGGGCAAGTCATACAGGAGGAGCTGGTCACACTGTACCCAAGTCCGGAAGCAGAGCCACGAGCAGATGTCACTTCTCAGTTTACTTTCTCTTCTCTGCTGAGCCCACGATTCAAGCCCACGGTGGACTGAGGATCCCACTTCGAACCAGTAACAAAGACAACCCACCATGGGCATGCGCAGAGACAAGACAACCCACCCCGGGCATGCGCAGAGACAAGACAATCCACCACTGGCGTGCTCAGAGACTGGCCCTAAGGTGATTCCAGATCCTGGCCTTGACAATTGGCACTAACCACCACAATACTTCAAAAATTATTATAGGAGTCGATTTAAAGCATCTGTATCATAAACAAGTATGGAAGAGGTTTGTGAATCAACGTGACTCGATCATTCTACATTATAAAAACATACTAAAGAACCTCACTGTATCTCACGGATAAATATATTTAATATTTGTCAATTAAAAGTAAAAGTAAACAAAGGAATTCACACTTGGGAGGGGGTACATTGTGTCTGATCAATACATGTATAATTTTTGACCACCTAGTATTTTCTAAGAATAATTCTTAGAACAGGGGTCAAGGGTGAACTGTGAACAAACAAACATCGTATCCCCCAAATCTTCCCGACCGTAGTCACGTGCTTTGGCCTGCACAGAGGCTTGGTTTGTCCCTCTCTGACTGGGACAGCTTCCTGGAGGACGAGCCCCATTTCCCTGTGTACGACTATTTGAGGCACGCCCAATCAGCTCAAGTTCCCGTCCAATGCTATGTATGTATGATGCTCCCGAGGATCTGTCTCAAGGGAAGCTGTGAGTTGTAGGTTTGGCCTTGTGAGAAGAAAGGAGGAGGCAAAATCCTGGAACTGCACAGAGACAGGCCCACGTGCTTCTGCCGAGGCATTGCTCGTCATCTGTGGGGAACCTGAGACTCCCACTCCCCAACCTTTGTCCTCCCCGCCCCCTGCATCATTGGGTTTAAGAAGAGAGTCAATGCTGGCACCAGACAAGAGTTCAAGTTCAAAGAGGCAACTCTTGGGTTCCATTGATTTGTTTAATCAAGTTATGAAAACCCAGGGTCAGAGACCAATCCCCAAAGGCCCTCCTTCCACCTCAGCATGTTATCTCAGGAATGGGGTCCTACATCTGCAGCTACTACCTGATGAGCTGCCTTTAAACTTCTCTCTCTCTCTCTCTCTCTCTCTCTCTCTCTCTCTCTCTCTCTCTCTCTCTCTCTCTCTCTCTCTCTTTTTAAGGCTCACTGGTTATGCACTC
Organism: Rattus norvegicus; assembly: GCF_021556685.1. Taxonomy (NCBI): domain Eukaryota; kingdom Metazoa; phylum Chordata; class Mammalia; order Rodentia; family Muridae; genus Rattus; species Rattus norvegicus. Next base: position 12,942,245 of record NC_141550.1, on the reverse strand, counting down.
AGGCAGCAGACAGGAAAGCAGTTTGGCAGCCATAAGGGTGCTCTGCAAGAGTGCATGTCTGCAGTTAATCTATTGAAGTCCACTGTGTTGCTGGCTAGAGGCCCACTAGAAAAGCAGCCACAGGGGTGACAGAAAAATATGCTGGGCCTCCAGGGTGTGCACAAGCCAGGGAGCCAGGACAGACAGGATGCTTTATAATGGAGAGTGATGTAGTAGACTAGCCACACCCACACTGGAGTGAAACTTAAGGCATTTAAAGCTGAATGGAGCCGCACGCATTTTATTCTGGTTTTCCCTCTCCCTGTCATCCAAGCATCAAAACGCTGGCACTTTGCCCTACATAGATGAGCTGGGCATTACAGACTTATGTCCTGGCCTTGGTTTTATCACCGGTATGGGTCTCGTACCACCTCCACCCGACCACTCCAGCAGGCACATAGCTAAGTCTTCTACAGATTCCTCTCTTAACTTCAGAGTGCATTGAGAACCATCTCTGTGTTGGATAGTTGTCTGGGATCACAAAACTGGCATCGGCTGCCTCCTGAGACACAGGTCTTTTTGCTAGAAGGTAAGATATTATATGCAACCTCCACTCCCCAATCCGTGGTTTTACCATTCATGGCTTCAGCTTCAATAGGGGTCTAAAAATATCAAAAGAAACAACCCACAAGTTAAATCGAAATTCTAAGAACTTGATGAAATCTTGAGCCATCCCTCTCTGTCTTGCTCAGGACGTGAACGGATTCTGTTCAGCGGATCCACATCATATATGCTACCTGCGTGTTAGTCATTGAGCAACTGTGCCCACTGCCAGATAGACTGTTGGGGACGCCGTGGTACTTTATCCGAGGGGGTCATTATTCTATTCAGGACTGCTATTGTTCTATTTAGTGTCTGCTAAACTAATACACATTTTTTAAACACCTCATTTTGGATTTGTATCCTGAGGCTTGCTACTATATCCAGTTCCAGGTCACTATCCATCAATAGTGAAAGCCATTTTCTTTACTGTGATTGTATGTAAAGAATTACATCAAACGCAGACAGACTTTCTTCCAGCAGGGGTGATTGGAAGAGAGTCACAGGAAGACCTTGGGGACACAAGCTGCTTGTGGTCTCCATGGATCCTTCTGTCATTCAGAGCCCAACCTTGTAACTTAGAGCTTCCCTCAAGGCAGAGAGCTGTCCTAGGGGCCACCCTCCTGGGACTTGAGCTGCTCAGTAAAAACTGTAGGGCAATGGGCAAGAGCAGTGTCATTACACAGGATCGTGTTTATATAAGTCAGGGGATGCTTACAAAGATGAAAACAGGTGACCCTGAGGCCCGATGCTCAAAATGTAGGTGAGCTTTGTACACCGAGCACAGAGTCCCGTTCACAAAGGATGGTGTCTTTTGGTCTCCTTGGAGGTTTTCAGGTTCCCCAGGATTAATGAACCAGGGTCTACTTGCCAAAAGGGAAATTTTCATTGCTGGCAGCCCTCGATGTGATCCTTCCTCCAGGATGTCCTCTAGCAGAGAGGGTCTCTCACTCTGATGGCTCTGTCATCTCTGCCTGAACTGAGGTGTTTTAGGGATAAAACAGGACCAACAGATTTTCTTTCTTTTTCTGAAATTCAAGTCAGTCATTTAAGAAGGCAAACGTTTGATGTTCAAAATGTCCTATGAGGCAGCCATTAACCTCCAGTGAACCTTTATTTCATGTGGGATGTCCCCTTGTACCTGTGAGAATCTGAATGTTCTCTGTTAGCTGGAGAGATGGCCTGAGTTTGGTTCCCAGTATCAGCACCCAGAGGAGGTTGATAGCTTGTTGTAACTCCAGCTCCAGGGATCTCGTGTCCTTGTAGCCTTCATAGGTATTTGCATACATGAAATATCATTCTTTTTATAGGAGTGTGTATGGGAGTGTATGGTGTGTGTGTGTGTGTGTGTGTGTGTGATGTGTGTGTGTGATATCTGTGGTATGTGTGTGTTTGGTGTGTGTAGTGTGTAGTATGTATATATGGTGTGTGTACTGTGTGTGTATGTATGTGGTGTGTATGTGTGTGCATGTATGTGATGGGTATGTGGTGTGTGTGTGGGATATGTATGTATGTGGTGTGTGTGAGGTGTGTGTGTGTATAGTATGTGTGTGCATGTGTGTATGTGTGTGTGTGTGGTGTGTATGTGGTATGGTGTGTATGTGGTATGTATGTAGTGTGTGTGGTGTGTGGTGTGGTCTGTGTGTAGTATGTGTGTAGTGTGTGTTCTGTGTGTATGTATGTGGTGTGTGTGTGGTGTCTGTATGTATGTGGTGTGTGTGTGTGTGTGTGTGTGTGTGTGTGTGTGTGTGTGTTGTGTATGGTCTGTAGGTCTCTCTTCTGAAAGTTCCTAAGCTTCCACGGGCTTGCACATCCACATTCTCAACTAACCATGGGTCAACAATCTCTGTCTAAGGGAACTGAACCTGTTGTGAAGACACTCAGACTTTTCTTGTTATTCCTTAAATAATCAAACAGAAGCATGGTGTGCACAGCCTTTTCTCAATAATATTGGTCATTATAAACAATGTAGAGATGGTCTGAGTCTCAGGGAGGTTCTCTGCAGAGTTTCCCTTGCACATTCTGTGACACTGAATGGAAGTGCCCTTCGAGCAGCTTAGACCATCAGAGCCAACCCGGGAATATGGACAAAAGGTTGGGCCCCAGGTGGCTTGTCTGCTGCCTTCTCACCCTGCATGGTTCCAGACTTCGCTGCTAGAATCCAGAGAGGAGTCCTTACAGTGACAGACCTGAAGTTAGAAATGGCCTGTGATCAATCTGGTCCCTGGGTGACTCTCGGGGGAGACCTTCCGCATGAGGAAAACTGCCTTGAAAGACCGTTGAAGAGACTTCAAAAGTTCATGGCAACACAAAAACTTGCTGGGTGAGGCTCACAGGCCACCATCCCAACGGAACATAATAGCAACCAGGGTATCTCAAATATGCCTCTAAAAGGAGGTGGTGCATTTCCCCACAGCTCACTGATACACCAGGGAGTATTGATGCACAGGGGTGTAAGGTATTACTGAATAAGCACATCATAACAGTTATTGAAGTGCAAAATATCAGGATGACTTTGATTTGTGTGGATGTTCAGGCGTGTGGGAGTACATGTATGTAACAGTGTGTTTGTGTGTGTAAGGACCAGAGCCAGAGGACAACATTAGGTGCTGTTGCTTGGGCTCTGTCCACCTTGCTTTGTTCCAAACAGTGTCTTTCACTGGCTTGTATATCAGGCTTGGCTGTGGCTGTTTGGCCAGGGAGTCCAGGGATCTGCCTGTCACCCGTCTCTGCCTCCCCAGGGCTGAGCTTACAACGGCAAAATACCCAAGTGTTTTGACTTTTTCTTTCACTAAAACGTGGGCTCTAGGGATTGATCTTTGGCCCTTTACTGATGGAGCCATCTCTCCAGGCCCCCAATTTTTTTATTTCACCGGAATTACCCCTATACTGCATATCTAAATGAGGTTAAACATCACAGATTACTTACTAGTGTTCAGGATGGTGGAGAAGGCATTAGTGTTTCTTTTCAATGTGAGTCCAAGTGGCATCCCTGACTCACCCGCTGAAAAGAACATACTCGGTTTGGGAAAACTGAGCAACTATAGACTCCCCCGAAGGGCCTTGATCATCTGGAAAATCTGAATGGTAATTCCTCTGTCCTGCATTCCTTCTACCCCATATTTTGTTTTGCAGAGCTAAAAAAAAAAAAAAAAAGAACATAATTTGCTCATTGCTATGAGATCTTCAAATATTGTTTCCGAAAGAGCAATTAAAAGTGAATTAAAAATGAATTGTGGGCAGTTTTTGAAACGAGTGCTTCATTTCTAAAGCTGTTGAGATAAAGTTCAATTGAGCCTGCAAGAGTTCTCTCAAAAGCAATTTCAGAAACCAAAGTACTGTGCAAATCGTAATCGCAAGGGAACCGTCATCGGCTGGGCTCAACTCAGCTCTGCAGTCCAGGGCCTGGGACCAGCACATCTGCAGCTGCTCTTGAAGTTCCCACAATAACACAGGGAACAAAAGTTAGGGTGAGGTGCTAATTGGAGCGGGAAGAAATCAGAGCCACAGTAAATGTCAGGCAAGCTGGCCACGGCACAGCAAATTCGGGTCAAAGTGCTTCATACTGCTCTGTATTTTGCAAAACCCAAATCCTTATCCTGTTTTCAGTCCTAGGAAACTTTGGTGGTTTTCCATGGTTCCCAGGAAATGACTGCGGTCTTCATGGGCACCTACACACTTCTGGCATGCATGTGTGCACACACGTACACACATACAAATAAATCCTTTAAAATATTCTCTTTATAGGAGGTTGCCAGTGGCCACCTACCTCCATTCATTCATGAATGTGTGTGTGTGTGTGTGTGTGTGTGTGTGTGTGTGTGTGTGGTGTGTGCTGTCTGCAGGTCTGCCTTGTGAACATTCCCATTCTTCTTTGGACTGCACATCCACAGTCAGAGAAAGACTGGTCTTATGCTACAGTGTCTATTAAGTGAGGCACCCTGGGGGGATCATGCCTTCTCCAGCAAAGGGCTTCTCTAACTCTTCCTTCTGTTTCTGATGATCACGTCTTCCTCTTGTCCTAGGGCTAAGACTGATGGTCACTTGATTGACATAGTTATTTTTATGGGTCTAGTTGAGCCCAAAGCTGTACAGATAGCTGGTTAACGTATTTCTAAGTGTGCCTGGGAGGTAAGGGTGTTGCTGAAAGAGTCAGGATTTAGACCAAGAGGCTGAAAAAGGCCTATGGGCCTCCTCCACATAAAATCTCACCACTGGTCCATCATTGGCCCCCACAGGACAGAAGATCAAAGAAAGATGGGGATGTCCTAGGTCTGAGTGTGCCTGTGGGATATGGGTCTTCCGCTCTCCAGGCCAACTCCTAGTCCTCAGATCTAGATGGAAATTGGAACCATCAGCCCCAAGAATCTCAGCCCTTCAAGACAGGTCCACAGTGTCTAGTACATAGACTGTGAACCAAAGGACTTCTTGGCTTCCACAGCCATGCAAAGAACTTGATTGGATGAGTCCAGATGTAAAAATCTGCCTATCTTTGTCTATCATCTTCCTAGCTATTTATCTACCTCGTCATCTGTATATTTACCCACCAATCATCTGTTATCTGTCTGTCTGTCTATCTATCTATCTATCTATCTATCTATCTATCTATCTATCTATCTTTTATCTACCTACTTATGTTTATCTACTCTTATCTACCATCTATCTTTTCACCTACCTATTATCTATCTGTCATCCACTTGACATGCTGCCCCTCTCTACCTACGCTCTATCTATTGATACACATACCTATTGGTTCTTCTTCTTTAGAGAAACCTCACCAGAGATACTCCATTCTGTGACAGTCCAGTTTCCACAAGGTAACCATAGTATTTTATGAAGAAACCCTTCTAATCTGACCATTCGATAGTCTATCTTTCCTCAAAAGTATAAACAGTAAAGCTGGAATACAGGTTTAAGAAGTATTCACAGGATGAGCAGGCAAGATGGCTCCACGGGTAAGGGCCACTAAGCCTGAAAACCTGAGTTCTCTACCCAAAACCCATAGAGTGGAAAGATTTAACTAATTTTCTAAGGTGTCCTCTGACCTCCACATATACATTGTAGTGCCTCTGTGCCCCCCCTGGTGTGTGTGTGTGTGTGTGTGTGTGTGTGTGTGTGTGTGTGTGTCTGTGTCTGTGTATGAAATAGGCAGTATTTTGTGAAATAAAAAGAAAAAAATTAGGAGGAATGGAATGAATAGGCAGTGAAGAGAAGGAACTTGGCATAGTTCTGAGCTCAGAATATTTTTCTTTTCTTTTTTAAAAAATTATCCTTAATCTTATTTTTTTTTTTTTTTGGTTCTTTTTTTCGGAGCTGGGGACTGAACCCAGGGCCTTGCGCTTCCTAGGTAAGCGCTCTACCACTGAGCTAAATCCCCAGCCCTTAATCTTATTTTTACAGTCCAGTTGTTACCCCCTCCTGCTCCACCCTCTGACAGTTTCTCATCCCATTCCCTCTCCCCTGACTCCAAGAAGATGTCCCACTCCCCACCCCCTATCCACTCTACCCCACCCCACCCCACCCCACCCCACCCCAACAGTCCTCCCCACTCCCTGGGACCTCAAATCTCTTGAAGGTTAGGTTATGCCTTTGCTCACTGAGGCCAGACAGGGCAGTCCTCTGCTATAGATGTGTTGGGGACCTCAAATCAGCTGCTGTATGCTGCCTGGTTGATGGGTCAGTGTCTGAGAGATCCCAGGGGTCTGAGTTAGTTGAGACTGCTGGTCTTCCTATGAGGTCACCCTCCTCCTCAGCTTCTTCCAAACTTTCCCTAATTCAACCACAGGGGTCCCTGACATCAGTCCGATCGTTAGTTGGGTCTATGAGACATTTCAGCGTGGCACCTTGCCATGCTGTTTCCACTCATAGTTCCCTTGTCCGGTTGTTACCGCACCAGGCCAAGCATCCCAGTTCTGTGGCAGGCTTGGTGAGTCCCACCATTACACCTTCTCTTGAGCTCAATCAAGTCACCACATGAAGGAAAACACCACACAACAACCTCTGATGCAATTGATATGATATAATTTGCCCATCTAGACAACACAAAACCCTGTACATACCCATCCCTTAAAAATATTCACAACAATCCGTATCTACATCTGGCTCTTTAGACTACTTGTTGGGCCTCTCAGAAGACAGCCATGCTAGGCTCCTGTCTGTAAGCACACTATAACATCAGGAATAGTGCCAGGCCTTGGAGCCTCCTCTTGAGACCAATCCCAATTCGGGCAGGTCACTGGACCTCCTTTCCCTCGGTATCTTCTCCATTTTATCCCTTCAGTTCTTAAGATGAACTTAGACTCCTCTACGCTACTGTGACTGACCCAACATCTGTCCACTAAAGAGGCATTGGCACTACAGCAGCTGTAACAGGTCACAGCTACTGAAGAAACAACTAGACTGCTCACACAGCTCTTCATCATTGTTCATGTGCTCAGTGCTTCCCTCCTCCTCTTCCTACTGCCAGGAGCCTGCCTGGCCTGGAACGGGTTGAAACAGGACACAGCATTGGACATAGAAGCAGCTTTAAAGACTGGTGGTCTCTGGCCTTCTATCTAACTACACTGAACACTGAAATTGTAGACTTCTAAAAAAAATCTGAAAAGGTTTTTCTTATTCTGAGGTTAAAAGAACAAGCCACTGGCTTGTGCAATCTGTGCCTGTTGCTTAATAGTGGGGGATTAAGTAGAGAATTAATTTCTAGGGCTCTTTTCTCTCTTGCCCAGAAGCCTCATCTCTCACTTGTCAGACAGGAAGGAGGTTTAGAGCAATAAACTTTTATTGAACCACGAGAAGAGAGTCACACTTGCATAAATAAAAAGTTTTGCACAAGCAAATATGCATAAACTCATATATTTCATATACACATTTATGTACACATACTCATACACCTCATACCTTCTAGTAGGGCTCAGCTACTTACTTATCTCATAATTACATACTTACACAGGCATCCATACTTTCATATGCATATAGGATGACAAAAGCCCAGGTGTCGGTATAGAAAGAACTTACTCATTCTGGATGAAAAATGAACTTCAATCTTTACCGCATAAAGAAAGAAAAAGCTGCTACCCTTTTAATGCTAAATGAATTAAACCCAAGTCCGTAAGCAAATAAAACCTTTGTCCTCTTTAGTAAGACAAAGACTACCTTGCTGTTAAGAAGAGGGGGGGAATCTATTAAACTATATGCTCTTTTAATTTCTAACTTGTTCTACTCTGTTGTCCTCTTTCCTCCTTATCTCGCTCTCTCCTGCTGTAGTGTAAGCTTTCCAGTTTTTTCTTTTTGTACTTCTTCTAGGTGAATAGATCACATGTTTTTTCCCCAAGCATCCTTTTTCTTTAAAAACAAAAGTTCACAAAAATTCAAACATAAAATCAAATCATAAGTTGAATAATAAGTTTACAACAGAGATGTTTATGTGTGTTTCCATTAAGACCAGGTATCTGGTTAGATGTTCGTTATCTGTCACTAGCTCCACAGTTTCATAGAGAGACTAAAACCATGGGTTTGTGACTAATTTAGCATTGGAGTTTTGTATTAAATAAACCAAGGCAACTTTTTATTTTATGTCCTGTATGTCTCTCTCAGGGAAGCTAAGATCAGCAAAGACACAAGACCCATAAGCATTGCACGGCGACTTCTGTAAGCAACCCAAGCTCAGCCTCCATCACTGTCCATTGAGCCCTATTTATACCCTCCAAACATCGTGTGTCTTCCACGTGTCTTACCTCAGCATGTGTCAGCCTCAGCTGACATCATTCTGCCAATCATCCTAAGGTGAGGAGGTCAGAACACTTTTCAAAGCATTTCTCCTCCAGAGAAATCCCAGTAGCAGATGCCATTATCAGAGACTTCTAAGAAACATCTGAAGAAGAACTAAAACCGACCCTGACGAAGCTCTTCCAAAACAATAAAGAAGATAGAGCAGTCCGAAGGCTGTTCCATGCTGCCTTCGTCACCCTTTACCACAGACAGCAACAGTATTCTAAGAAGGGAAACCCGCAGAAAAATTCCTGAAGCCTGTGCCAGTGAAAGTTCCCTCGAAAGAGAGAGTTGCTTTATTTTGTATTTGTGCGTGAGCACATATGTGTGTGTGTGTGTGTGTGTGTGGGGGTGTGACAAAAAAGACCCCTAGAAAAAGCTATTTAGGGCAGAAAAGGGATCGTCCCAGTTCACAATTCCAGGTTCCAATTCATCATTCAATTCGGGGAACTCGAGGCAGAAATTTCTTTTCTTTTTTTAAAAGATTTATTTATTTATTTTATATACGAGTACACCATAGCTGTCTTCAGACACACCAGAAGAGGGACTCGGATCCCATTACTGATGGTTGTGAACCACCGTGCGGTTGCTGGTAATTGAACTCAGGACCTCTGGAAGAGCAGCCATTGCTCTTAACCGCTGAGCCATCTCTCCAGCTCCAAAGGCAGAAATTCGGAACAGCTTGTCACATCACATCCCAGTGGAGAGAGAGGAAATCGAATGCCCGCATCCCCGTTGGCTCGATCATTTGTGTGCAGCTCCATTCCACCATGTCTTGATAGAAGTTTAAGCCCTCTCTCGATTCAGCATGGTGGTCAGGGTGGGTGATCCTTTCAATGTGTTAAATAAAGTTTGGCACTTTTATCACAGACTTTGACCTCAGGGTTAAAGAGGTGGCTCGATGGTTATGAGAACTTGCTGCTCTTGCAAGGGACTGAAGTTCCGCTTGCAGCATCTGCATCCAGCCAATCAGGAGCACCTGTAACTCCTGCTCCAGGGGATCTCACACCCTCTTCTGGCTTCTGCAGCTACCCACCCATGCATTTTAGGGCTGGGGGGGTGGCTCGGTTGGCAAAGGGCTTGAGTACAATCAGGAGGGCCTGAGTTCAGCTCTCCAGAGTCCTTGTAAAAAGCCAAGTGCAGTGGTCCACACTTATAATCTGTGCACTGGGGAGGCAGAGACAGGAGGATCCCTGGGGCCTGCTAGCCAGTGAGTCTAGCCTTATGCATGAGCACCAGGGTTAGTGAAAGATGTTGTTTCAAAATGATGATGATGATGATGATGATGATGATGATGATGATGATGATGATGATGATACCACAGTGGACTGAAATAAAGACAACTGGTGTTGACCTTTGGCCTCTGCATGTATAGACACACACATGCATGTATACCTTCACATATGCCTGCGCACAGGTGAGTATATATATATTACACAATCCATACATGCATGCACACATATTTGCTTCAGTGTCAACTTGAAGGACAAGCCCACCATTCTGTCTTTTTATTTCCCTCTTTCATATAGGTAGATATTTAGAACTGAAACACAATTAGTAAATATCACCTTCAGGATGTCTACTTTCTTTCTACATTCAGAAACGAAGAGCATTATTATCTATTATTATCTTCCGTATTACCTCATTTGCCTGTGAGAAGAGCCTTAGATATGGGAACGTCCCTTTGGCAGGGCCTTGGGGCCATCTCATTAAACCCTGTCAATCAAAGGATGTTTTCCCATCCATTTCTGATAATCGGGCATCTTCTATTACAGTGCTTCATGGGAAACTAATTGCTTTTTGGAACTAGTTGAAAAGATTTAATTTCAATGTTGATATTCATCATCTGCCTATCTAATGCTAAGCACGCCTGCTAATTCGAATTCCACCTTTGTAATGGCCTCCAGAAAGTTTAATTCCACTTAGCTATGACAATATTTCCAGAGTTTGCAGGCAGACTCTGCCCTCTGTCCCCAGCTGCAGCCTTCTGGGTCTGCGTTTGCACCACCACACTTTTTCCTTCCTACAGAATAAACTCTCGTTATATAGCATCCGGTTTGACCATAGTGTCCTAACCTTGCCTTTATTTTTAACCTGCACAAGAGAGGCTTCTCTTTCCTATTTGGTGCCTCTAGGATACAAGCGGTTTGGAACTGTTGTTGCTTTTCTAAACATTTGTTTTAAGTTGTGTGTGTGTGTGTGTTGTGTGTATGTGTGTGTGTGTGTTGTGTGTGTTGTGTGTATGTGTGTGTGTTGTGTGTGTGTGTTGTGTGTGTGTTGTGTGTGTGTTGTGTGTATGTGTGTGTTGTGTGTGTGTGTTGTGTGTGTGTGTTGTGTGTGTGTTGTGTGTATGTGTGTGTTGTGTGTATGTGTGTGTGGTGTGTGTGTGTGTGGTGTGTGTGTGTGGTGTGTGTTGTGTGTGTGTGTTGTGTGTGTGTTGTGTGTATGTGTGTGTGTGTGTGGTGTGTATGTGTGTGTGTGTGTTTGTGTGTGTTCATGGAAGCCAAGATGACACTATCAGATCCCCTGGAGCTAGAGTTACAGATGATTGTGAGATGCCCAACATGGGTGTTTGGAAGTAAACTCAGGTCCTCTTACAAGAGCAGAAAGTACTCTGAGCTGCTGAGTCACCTAAGATCAAGCACAGAGCAGGGGAGATGACTCAGCTTTGCAAGATTGAGGTCTGGAGTTCGGATCCCCAGAATCCACATAAATCCTGGGTGAATGCGGTGAGCCCCATATGTCATTCCAGTGTGTAGGAGAGGGAGACAGGAATTCCAGAGTGAGCTGGCTAGTTAGACTAGCTGCTTAATTAGTCTGGCTAGTTAGACTGGCTAGTTCCAGGTTTCACTGGGAGTCTATTCCTCAATAGGTAAGTAAGGCAACTCTTGATACCAACCTCAGGCCTCCACAAACACACATAGATGCATGTATACTCATACATAGTGTGCATCTCCCACACATGAGAACATGCGTGCATGCGTACATACACATCATGCACACAGACAAGTGAATTAAAAAAAAAGAAATTCCAGGAGATGATTTAGCACTGGTTTGTTTGAAAACATTCCTCTTCTCAGTGTTTCAAAGCTTGAGATGCCCAGGGAAGGGCAGAGCTCACTAACTACAGTTTCTTACCTACCTTGGGGAAGTGCTGGCCCCAGGCTGGTATGGGCCAGGCTGCTGAGTGCAGTGGCACCACTGCCGGCAACACCCACAACTTTGCTGGGTTAATTTGAGCCCAATACACTGTAGACACATCAAACATCTTCACTCCCACAATGCCATCTCCCCTTGTTATGTTTATGACAGTTTATTAATGCACCAACCACGGATCAGAAGCTATATTCGCTATGATATGGGCTCCTTAGTGATGCTCAGTGGATTTCTAACATACGCCTCTGAGAAATTCAATGCTCACCGATCCCCTCAGCACCCGTGACAATAAATCAGTCTATACCCAAAGCCCCATCACAGAGAGACAGAAAGACGAGCAGTAAATCACTGGTGTCATTAAGCTACGCTATTAAAAGTGTATATGGATATATGACGAATACAGAGAAACGGTAGAAAATTAATTGCTCTCCGCAATGGCATCATTAATTATTCTTTGTTAAGATTTTCCTCACATCTTTCTGCACCTTCGTATCTACTGGGTGATCAACTGTGTGGAGACAGCATTAAACCCACGGCAAGAACGAGACTAACATCTTTGCTTTGGGAACCTTGGCAACGTTCTTCTTATTAGAAATTGTGTAAAGATCCCCTGAATTGCACACATGATAAGCACAGGCAGCCGAGTCCCAGCCTCCTTCCAAGCCCCCAGTTCCTGCCTTCTTTCTTCACTTCCCAGGTAATTACCCTCCTGATGATGGTTTTGTAAAATCTACTTTTAATATAAAGGGTTCTAGAAGTCCTAAAACTAATTTTGATAGTTGTTCTATTTAGCAGGATAAAAAACAGCAATTGCAACAAGAAAGGTGATTAATATATCTGGTGATGGACAGTCTGGGTGTTTCTAACATTTCTAGTATGTAAAATAAATATAATTCAATGTTTTAAAATGCACATATAATTAAACAATATAATTATTAAAATATATGATCATGTCTTAGTCAGGGGTTCTATTCCTGCACAAAACATCACGACCAAGGAGCAAGCTGGGGAGGAAAGGGTTTATTCAGCTTACACTTCCACATTGCTGTTCATCACCAAAGGAAGTCAGGACTGGAACTCAAGCAGGTCAGGAAGCAGGAGCTGATGCAGAGGCCATGGAGGGATGTTACTTACTGGCTTGCTTCCCCTGGCTTGCTCAGCTTGCTTTCTTGTAGAACCCAGGACCACCAGCCCAGGGATGGCACCACCCACAATGGGCTGGGTCCTCCCCACCTTGATCACTAATTGAGAAAATGCCTTACAGCTGGGTCTCATGGAGGCATTTTCTCAAGAGAGGCTCCTTTCTCTGTGATAACTCCAGCTTGTGTCAAGTTGACACACAAAACCAGCCAGCACAGATTATTAATAAATAATTAAGTATGCACATATATTAGTCTGGTATTGCTCTGACTTGATACACACGTCATGGTGCTTGCTTGTAAGAGTTTTTATATTAAGGATATGTGAATGTGTGCAGCAGCTGAATTCTCTAGTCAGTACAGGAAATGCAAACGTTGAGTTTCTCAGTATGCTGTGTTTAGTTTTGATGGGATCTGACAGCAGTGAGACTGGGACAGAAATCTTTCCTTACTGGCCATCCAGAAATGAGAAGCACAGTTCCAGCATGCCATCCCCATAGTGACTATGTCTGCCTTGCCTCAGGGAAAAGGACAGTAAGGCCTCTGCAACCAGGTATGAAAATGAAAACTTTCTTTCTTTTAAGTTGATTTCCTTCGGTATTTTGTTACAGCGTTGGAAAGCTGACCAACACACAGTATAATTCTAGTTTTTTTTTTCCTTAAAATTGATTTTACCGACCTGTATTTCTAAGTATCATTTTTAAAGGGTTCTTGAACTGTAAGCCTCAGTCTAGTAAAATTGGGTGTCAGCAAATTGGGTGTGCTGATAGAGTGTAGAGATCCATTTATAAACTCAGATGTGTGGCCCTTCCTCCCTTTCTTCCCACTGACTAAACAGGAGGCACAGCCTTATGCTTCATTCCTGCCCTGCCTTTCCTCTGTGTCTTATGCTTGTATTTTGTCTCAACAAAAACCTGGGTACATTCATCTCTCTATGTTGCATCCTGTTTATTGTAAAGCTTAGCAGAGGTGTGACCTTGTAGGCAAGCTCGGTTGTGAGTAATTTTGTGCTGTAAACATCTAGTTGGGATGGGCGGGCATAGCATAATAGAGTTTGGGCCAGGCTGGGGAACTGCTCCACTAGAAGTTTTCGGCAGGGGTCTGTGTTTTCCGTTCCTTTGTAATGAGGCCTAAACCAGCTCCAGGCACCTTTGACATGAAACTTCTGAGTTTATTTCTCAGGGGTGCCTTCATCACTGGACTAACCGAATGTCTTCTTTCTCTAGCATTCTTGGTCCTCGGGTGCTGTGTGCTTGCGTTTTATTGCACACTTGTGGTTTGTGTCCTAGGGGCTTTGTTTATAGTAATTATACCTTGGTTGACGAGTGAAGGAGGTGTCTGGTTTTCTCTGTCAGGCTTTGTCTCATGATCATACTAATCTTATGAAGGGAACAGATGAATCATCTTCCTTCACTCTCTGGAGAGGATCACATGAAGTCCCTTCCCGTCAGGACTGGGGAGAGCTCAGATTAAAAAAAAAAACATGATAGGACTCCTGTGTTCCTCTTAAAAACGTTTGAACAGTATTAGGGCTATTTGTGAAACATTATCTATGTTAGATTGGGTAAATTATAGACAGGAATCCCCTTCTCCATTTACTCTAAGGTTTTAAACCCAACACTGCTGTTGAAAAATTATAAAAATAAGATGTTGTCTTTTATTCTGCTAGGTACAGCACCACAGTGCCCCAAGATATCTGCTAGATATCTTGCCAGAAGCACACATCCCAATTCTGTGGCGGCCCAGTGTCTCTAGCCACCGCACCCTTTCTTACACTTAAATCACTACAAGAAAGAACACATAACCCAATAACCTCTGCTCTAATTGATAAGATATAATTGCCCACCTAAACAGTCAAAGCCCTGTACACATCCATCCCTTAAGAACATTCATAACAACCTGTAAAGGTGCAGCGTGGAGTCTTAACGTCAGCCTCCATGTTGTCCTTCGGCAACTCTGCCCTCCTCTCCTCCCTCCCCGTCCTCCCTCAAACTTTCTCCCTCCCATCCTTCCTTCTCGTCCAGTGACAGGCCTGTACCAGCCCTCACCTGTATTTTACAAATTAAATGGGGAGAAGGTTCTGGTGAAGTCACCAGAGTCCTGAGTACCTGACTAGGCAGCCGTCCTTGTGGCAGCGGAATTAGCATCAAAATGCACAACACTATTACTAATATCATTGTGTTTGATTATTACTTTTTCTTTCTTTTCTTTTTGCCACAAGCAGAGACTAAACCTAAGACCCCGCTCATCCTGCTCAAGCGCTCAACCACTGAGCTACATCCCTCCTTACTCATTAGACTATGACTAAGGAATCATTTCTATGGACTTCTTTTCTCCCCTGCTTTTCACCCCGTATCAATTTGTGTTTCCCCTTTACTTCCTAATCAACTTTGCAGAAACTGGTGGAAACTTGATAACTGTCCCCTCAAAGACTCAATCTTTGTCCTGCACGGGGAGTTGGGGGGATTGGTGTCACATCATGGCCTTATGCTGTGTCCTGCCTCCAGGAAGAGTCCACACCCTTCCACATGAGTGTCAATGGCTGTCTCCAACCTAGAAGATTCCTGCAGGGAGAGCAATGACGTTTGTGTGCAGTTGGGTAAATGAAGCCAGATTTCATGTTGGGTCTCCAAAGCAGTCTTAAAAATAGAGTGTTGGGGGTGGGGAGGGGAGAAAGGGGATAACATTTGAAATGTAAATACATAAAATATCCAATAAAAAAAGGTAGTTTCAGAAGGAAGCAGAAAAGCGTGGTGTGTGCTTTGTTCTCGCCAGAGGCTTTCTCCCAGGTCTGACTGGTCTTCGCTGGGCACCCGTGGAAAATGTCTCTCAGCCATTAGAAGACGCAGAATAATTCAAGGGACGATGTCACCAAGTTACAAAACCACCTCCTCCAAATACCACAGCACTTTCTGGATGATTGTTCAGGGTGATAGGATGATGCTTCCCTACAAAACACACTGAACGAATACTTTACACTTTTTAAGAAGCCCCATTTCCATAAGGTTGTTTTGTGCCAGAACATTCTTGTCAACTTACTGCATAATCTCTGTTCTCTAGCCAGAGAAGCGACTGGGCAGAGAAGCCTGTCCACTTACCTAAGCGGACACAAGCCAGGAAACCAGTAAAGATGGACGGCCAGGGACACCGTTCATCCTGCACGCAAGTAGATCATTTGTGTGTGCTTATAGGTGCCAGAGACTTTGCAAATCTTTAAGCATGATCTGAGAGTAAGATAAGAGAATGTGAGAAGGGGGAAGCGATTTAATAAAACGGAGCAGAAAGAAACAGCTCCCTTTCCGAGTAGAGTATGGCTGCCTGAAGGTCTTTCCACTTCCTCTACCTCTTCTGCAGAATGCAGCGAGCTTCTATGACATCTCAATAGTGAGCAGACTTTGGGACTGCCTGCCTACCTTCCCAGTCCCTCCATCTTCAGCCTGGGATCCTCCACCCACGCTTCTGTATTTCATGATTCTCCCATTCACTCAGCGTACATTCTAGCCTTGTTCCTTCCCACTTGTCTCTTGGGCCATGCTGCCATGCCTTGTATGCGCCTCCTGCCATTCGATTTTCTCATCTTCCAATGTCTCACAGCCGTAAGTATTTCCATGAAGCAGCCATTGATGTAAGCCTTTGAATGACCCCCATAGCAACTTCTCACTGAACTCTGGGCACAGGCTTCCCTTCTTACAATGGGCCTGCCTCCTTCCTGTATTTTGTTGCTCAGTGATTTCCTTCAAACTGAAACATTATTCCAAGAAAGAATGGTTCACGAGGGCTGGAGAGACGGCTCAGCGGTTAAGAGCACTGACTGCTCTTCCAGAGGTCATGAGTTCAATTCCCAGCAACCACATGGTGGCTCACAACCATCTGTAATGGGATCTGGTGCCCTCTTCTGGCCTGCAGTCACATATGCAGGCAGAATGCTGTACATAAAATAAATAAATAAATCTTTAAAAGGAAAAAAAAAGAATGGTTCACGAGATTCAGGAAGTAACTAAACTTCACCTGTCTTGGAAAGCTGAAACTTAGAAGATTCAGCCCAGGCTTCCCAGTGTCACAGACATTATAAATAAGGGCTCAGAATAAGTCTCTGACTAGCCAGGCCTCCCAGCAATGATCCTTGGACCATTGAGCCATTGTGCTACTGAAGAGTTATTCTGGTTCTGGCTTTCCCAGGCCACACTAGGGATGGGTTTTTAGTGATACAGATGCTCATGAATCACCCACACTCCAGTGCTACTTTAATTTTTTTCTAATCCTATTTTTAATGATGGTTCTTAAACGTTTTAACCTCCCTTGTAGTCCCACCAGAGGTAATGGAAAGGAAAGATATGGGCAGGGGGTTGAGGGGGGAGTGGACCTGTTTAGAAAGGTTCTCTGGAGCAACTCCCATCTGTGTTGTCTGTAAATCAGCAGTTCAGTTCACAGGCCAGCAGGCGGCAGCAGCTCGGTCCACTTGCAAACACTTCATGGATGCACCAGCAGTCCAGTTTGGTAGAGTTGGGAGAGCAATAGCAGTGACACGACCTAGCAAAGACAGCCAGGCCTCACCTTCTGCTCGAGTCAGCAGGAGGGATCTGGAGGGACACCAGAAAGTTCTAAGTTGGGCCTCTCTCAGGGAAGAAAAGATCAGTGAAGACACAAAATCCACAAGTGCTGCACGGTTAGATGTACCAGCAAGCCAAGCTCTGTCTCTGCCACTCCGTGGAGTCCAGTTTATAGCCTCCAAACATCACGTGTCCTCCACGTGTCTTGCCTCAGCACAACTCTTGCTTCACACATGCATCCAATCAGCCCGAGTCCTTAGATGTGGCAACGAACTGCAGCACAGCACCAGAAGCCGTTTCTCTTTATGGAGTCCTGACAAACGCAGCTCAACTAGAAAAATGCAAGGCAGACCAATACACGCATGCCGTTAGCAAAGAATCCTTTATAATGTGTCCTTTCGTGTGATTGCTTTAGCAGAACATCCTCTCTCCTGCGTCCGCTTCAGCAAAAGGTTCCTTCTTGACTCTGCCTTAGCCTTGCACACCTGTGTCCACTTCAGTGAAACGTTCCTTCACATGTTTGCCCCAGCAAAACACCATCCACCAACTTTCCAAAAAACCCTCAAATACCGCTTCAGTCCTGTAAGTAACTCCAGACTCACAGGGTTAAAAGTAACCCCATTTAATCATCGAGTTGGTCTTTGGGGCTCCGAAGTCATGAGTTCCCTATTCACACAGAATATATTCCTGGCTGCCCTTACATACCCAGCCAGTTCGGATATAAGTCCCATACTTATAAGCAAGGTTTGCCTCTCATAGAGAATGAATTCATTCTGCTCTTCAAGGAAGCCTTTTCTTTGGGCTCCTGCTCTAAGAAAGATGTTTCCTTTGAATACTCAGGGCACCTTCATGTCCTCAGCAAGAGCTTCTCACATTTTTTTACCTACGTTTTTGTCCTGGGACTGGAGAGATGGCTCAGGGGTTAAGAGCTCTGGCTGGTCTTCCACAGGACCTGAGTTCCATTCTGTTTCCAGCATCTATACTGTCTTCCATGTTCTAGGGCTGAAAAGACCAGGCAACTCTTGTAAAAGAAAGCATTCAATTGGAGTTTGCTTACATTTCAGTGTAGCCCACTGTTGTCTGTGAGGAAAATGGAAGCACACATGTGGCACAGGAAAAGTAGCTTAGATAGGGTTCTCCACCTGGAGTCACAGAAAGCAAGAAGAGAGAGCCTCTGGGCCTGGCTTGAGCTTTTGAAACCCCAAAGCCCACCCCCCAGTGACACACTTCCTCCAGTGATGCCACACCTCCTAATCCCTCTCAAGTAGTGCCAGTCCGTAATGACTAAGCATTCAAGTATAGGAGTCTAAGGAGTCTATCATCCTTTTTAAAATATTCTTTTCTCATACATGACATCCTGACTGCAGTTTCCCCTCCTTCCACTCCTCCCAGTTCCCCCACATCCCCTCTCCCCCAGACCCATCCCTCCTCCATTTCCATTCAGAAAAGATCAGGCCTCTCAGAGATATCAAGAGGACATGGCATAACAAGTTATAATAAGACTAGGCACAAACCCTCATATCAAGGCTGGATGAGGCAACCCAGTAGGAGGAAGGGGTCTGAAGAGCAGACGGGAGAGTCAGAGACAACCCACTCTCACTGTTAGGAGTCCCTCAAAGGGGGACATTCTTATTTAACTACAAGTCTGTAACTCCAGTCCTATAGGGTTCTGACGTCCTACTCTGGCGTCAGGTATGGAAATGCCTCAGGGGGTACCTACAAAACAAAATGAAACAAAACAAAACAAAAACAACAAAAAGCATACACACAAAATAAAAATGAGTACATCTTAAAATAGACAACCCCCATCACAAAGTTAAGATAGCATAGACGACTCCCATCGCTTGATCTTCTTAGGATTTCTGGGTACATTTCAATGGCCGCTGGCACACTACTTTCATAGTAAGCAAATGGGTTGCAAATAGTTCAAGTCTATCTCTATGTTTAACATCCTGTCTGCCTGCAGTTTTGGCTGTCATTTCAATGCAGTTGACAGAGGCCTGGTTCTTCTAAACTGGAGCTGTTTCTTGCTTCCCTATACACTGTTCATGCTTGACTTGCTTTTTAAAACAAAACAAAACAAAACAAATAAACAAATGAACACCCCCTTGCCAGGGTTTTATATAGCTAAGAACTTTAATTTCTGATCTCCCCGCCCCCACCTCTTGAGTGCTAGGATTGTTAAGTGTACACCACCACCCTCAATTTATTCAGTACTGGAGACTGAACCCAGGGTTTCCTGTGTGTTTAGTAAGTATCCACACCACCAGTCCCTGTTCCCTCCATGTAGTAACCTTGTCACCCCTCAGCTGCCAGCAGTGAGGCTGTCTAGGCTTTGAGCTGTGTCTCAGACACATTTACATAATTGTGCATCCTCAGCGACCTGAGGGATGCAGGGTGTACCATTGAGTGCCTCCCTGCATTCCACAGGACAAAGGAGAATCACACCAGTAGGGCAGATGAACCCCACTTATCCACGAGCTCCCTGTCAGATGAGACGGATTGTGGGACAGTGAGGAAAGGCTCTGTTCTGGAATGGTTGCTTCACTGACCTCAGAGGCCAACACAGCCTGCAGGCATCTGGGGCACACTCAGAACCACTAGTGTCGAACAACTTTTCAACCCCAGGCTGCATGTAGTGCAGCTGAAGAAATCAATACAGACCCCAGAGGAGGCCAGGTTCCCTTTCAGATGGAGAGCGCTGTACCCAGAACCCTCATTAAGAAAACCCAACCTCCCTCCCCCTCCTTTCTAACCCTCCAGTGATTGCTGCAGACTTTGATCAGCTATGGGAGTCTGAAAAGTAGACATCAAAAATTTAATAAATTGGACCTGGTGGGTAATGAAAAAAAAAATCAAAACATAGCTATGTTCTGGCAAGTCCTGGACAGTCTGGCTCATGCGTGGGCTGCATGGCTCAGTACTTATCAAGAGTTACAGCTCGGGATGAAAGGATTATGACAGAGAGAGCTGGGAGATGAAGACTGGGCAGAGAAAGTGCCTTGGAATTGCATGTGTAAAGCAAACAGTCTCGGCAGAGACTCACGCCTACATAGCACTGCTAACAATAAAGGCAGGCTCAGATAGATGTCTTCCTGTCTCTGCTTCTGTCTCTACTTCTGTCTCTGTCTCTCTCTCTACTTCTGTTTCTGTCTCTGTCTCTGTCTCCCATCTCTGCTTCTGTCTCTACTTCTGTCTCTGGCTGTCTCTCTGTCTCTCTACTTCTGTCTCTGTCTCTGTCTCTGTCTCTCTCTCTCTCTCTGAAACAAACAAAAAGGCTAGCAACTGGTTGAAATGGGTAAAAAAAAAGTCATTTTTCTTTGATTTTGTTTCCCCCAGGGCTAGAGGAAAGCAATTTAAACTCCCACAGGAGAGGGAGGCTCCCCTCTCTATGCATTGGAAAAAGAAAATTTTATATCTAAAGGGATACTAATCTTTTTTCCCCCATAAGTACTGCTTAAAAAGTATAGACCAGGTAATTACTGTCTCCAGGCTCAGGTCCTGATATCACACATGGTGATGGCCCGTGCAGACAGGGTCCAGGGGACAGCTGCCAGCTCTCTTCTGTTCTTGGAGGTAGTCATCCATAGTGACTGGAAGTCCGGAAAGGCTGTGTGACCTATCTAGACCTCAGCTTCCTCCTGTGTAAAGTGTTTTAAAATTACAGCTCCTTCACCTGGCCACTCTGAAGACAACATTTGGTCACTCCCAGATTGCTGATTGTAAACAAGGATGCAGTGGAGCCGTCTAACTGGACCACTCCCTGGGTAGAAAGGTATGTTTTATTGGGGGATTTTAAACGGCCCTGGCTATCTCTCAGGGGCAGAGGGGACAGCAAACGTTCGGAAAAGCCTCACCAATTTTTAAAGACAAACGTTGTGACAGGAGGATGCCTGTAAAACTGGAACAGCTTGCGAGTTAGAGTAGTGAGGGCAGGTTGGCTGGTCGGAAGAGGCAGTGTGGGGATTTGGAGTGTATTTCAGGTAGGAAGCTGGTGCCCCATGGGTGGAGGTAATCTACTGAAGGGGCAAATAAAAGAAGCAATGGCTCACCCTGAAGAACAGAAACTGGCTTCACAAGTTCCTGAGGAATGCTGAGTTTAGGCTTTTGTTTATCCCTAACAACCCATCTGGATTTATCTGGTCAGAATTCAGCCTGCACTGAGCCTAGACTGTCATTCTAGGGGTTGGGGCTTCACTTTAGAAGTAACGGGCTTGTTGGCAAGCATGATGGCCTAAGTTCAATCCCCAGGACTCACATGGAAGGAGAGAAATGGCTTCTGCAAGTTGTCCTCTGACCTCCATGTCTACAGCATGGTGTGGGTGCTTAATAAACACCAAACACAAAGTCAAAGCAAAAGGAAGTGTGGTGGTTTGAATAGGTATGGCCCCCAAAGACTCATGTGTTTGGATGCTTGGCCCGCGGGGAGTGGTCCTATTAAGAGGTGTGGCCTTGGTGGAGTAGGGTGTGGCCTTGTTGGAGGAAGCGTGTCATTGTGGAGGTGGGCTTTGAGGTTATATATGCTCAAGCTATGCCGAGTCACACAGTCTCCTTCTGCTGCCTGTGGATCAAGCTGTAAAACTCTTGGCTCCTTTGGCCAGCACCTTGTCTGCCTGGATGCTGCCATGTTTCCCACCACAATAATAATGAACTAAGTGTCTGAAACTGTAAGCCAGCCCCAGTTAAATGTTTTCCTTATTAAGAGTTGCCTTGGTCATGGTGTCTCTTCACAGCAGTGGAAACCCTGACAAAGACAGGAAGTGAACCACATTTGGTCAAATCTGCATGTTCCAAGTGAGATAGCTTTTGGCATGGCACCTTGGCTCAGTTGAACTATAGTCTGGAACTTCCTTCCTGGTGCGTTTCTCGCTAGGACATGCTTCTAGGATTGCTTCCTGATGAAAAGCAGAAGGAGGTGGGGAACAGTGTCCCGAGTAGCCTGCACTCATCCCAGGAGTCACTTCATTAAGTATGAATCTAGGTGGTAGCACGAAGGGACTTTGAACAGCTTACTGATCATTTCCTTAGAGAATGGCCCAAAGTGACATAGTCCTTGAGCAGGACTGACTCCATCAGACTATAACATCAGTCTATAACTTAATGGGGGAAGTTTGGATTTCTCAGATTGAATAGCAATGAAATCTGAAGCTGCCCTTTCCTTTTGCATGGACCTCAACGTTTTTGACTGTGACCACATTCAATTCATGCCCGTTGATGACAGCCCCTCCCTGGATCAGTTTAATGAATATAGAGATTAATACCTGTAACAATTGTGTTTGGATAACACATTCCTTTCTATTTTATTTCATGGATGCCCCCAAAAATACATATATAGCTCATATTGCTTCTTCATGTTGAGCAGGCATGCATGCATTCACCTGTCTGTTTCCTGATTGTGGATGTCATGTGACCAGCTATTCAAGCTCCGGTTGCCTTGACTCCCCAACCATGAAGGGCAACACCCTTGAACTGTGAACCAGAAGAAATCACATTTCCCTTAAGATGTTCCTATCAGGATTTCTTTTTTTAATCACAACATAGAATTTGCATTATATGATGATTGGCAGGTCCATGACAAGTTCCTGAGTTCATTGTCTGATAGGAGAAACGGAGATGATTCTCATTTGCAGAATGGGGTCTCTTGAAGCTTAGCAACACAGTTACAGACACAAAAACTCCAAGAAGTACTTGTATGTATTCAAAATATAAGAACCGAGGAATCTTGGTGATATGGACTAATTTCCTTGAATGTTGGGATACCCTTGGAAGGGGAACTTAAACTCTTAGGGAACCTTTTCTTTGGAAAGCATCTGAGGGGGCGGAGTGTCGGGAGGGGCAAAACTTGGTTTTGGAAGCGTAATGGTTGATTACTAAATAGTAATGTTTGCCTGTCTTGACTCTAGGTTATTCTGAAGCCAGAAGCCACAGGCCTCAGATAATTAACACTCAATTGTTCAACAGCAGGGAATTAAGTAAAGCAGTTCTTGGTCTCCCTTTCCCCCCAGGTTCTTTTTGGCCCAGCCCCTCAGGCTGGGAGTTCACTAACTTCTTGCCAGCTAGAGAAAGTCTCAGAAAGAAACAAACATTTTGAAGAGAGATCCTAATCTTTATTTCTAAGAGAAAGAAAAAGGGGGAACTAACCTGTGTCTAAAAGAAAACCTTTATGACTCTGTCTTGTTCTCTTATACCTTTTCAGGATACGAGATCACATGGTATTCCAAGTATCTTTTCTCAAAAATTCATAACAAATTCAAACATAAACTCAATTCATAAATCGAATAAGAAGTAACATCAAAGATTTTTACATGTGTTTCCAATAAGACTCATTTTCTAACTAAACATCCATTACCTGGCCACTAGCTCCATAGGTTCATTAAAAGTTAAAAACTATAATTCTTAGGTCTAAGTTAGCACAGTCTGTCAAGAGGCAAATCATCTGCCTAGCATCTCATTAGTATGGAAGTTTTGTATAGATAAATACCGTCAATATTTTACCTTCTGGTCTCAAACCTACAGTAGATCGTTCATTCCTCTTTATGATCTTTAGTTAACAGATAATGGCTTTACAGCAGCACAAGAGGAATGTATTCCTTGATCATAAATATGGTACATGCCTACTTTCTATTTTAGTGTAATTAACTTGTGACACATGAAGGCTTGCAGAGTCCTAACTGCGGTTTTCATATTACAAAGGGCTCAAAATTTACTTGCATAAATTTAGGAATTGTATTGTATTGTATTAGTAATTGTATAGTATATATTGTATAGGAATTGTTCGGCATTATGACATCATTTATTTGTCTACATTGTATTACTATAAGAGAACACTTCTTTGTTGATATGCCAAAACTCTGCCCAATAGGGTAGGCTAATGCCCAGGGATGCTATATTAATTTAATAATGACAGGAAAGGTATATCTGCTTCAAGGAGCAATGCTGAGATGAAGTCTCTTAGGGCCGGGCCTCCCAGAACTCCCTCATCGCAGGCCATGCAAAAATGGTGGGCCACCTTCAGGAAACTCATCTGCTAGCCTTTAGCTCATCCTAGATGACTCTGGACATTTTTCTATCCCAGAAAAAAAAACAGTCGAAGATCATGCACTTGATATGGTCTACTTGACAGGATCTGGCTTTACAGTGGGGAAGTTTTTAGTTTGGCTTTACAGAGGTAGGAAGACTTGTGCTAATTGCTGTGGCAACATCCTATGGGTTGGAATGCTGGACTGAATGATACAGAGAAAGCCAGCTGAGTAGCAGCATTCATTGCTCTCTGCTTCCTGGCTACAGGCACATAGTGGTAATCCACCTCACACACTGCCACTCTTCCTCCCTCTCTATGAAAAACTCTAAGATGAGGACTCCAGGAGTTCACTGAAATGGATTGTTGGGGGCAGTAAGAAGTTTAGTAAAGGAGTCATTAATATCACAGCCAGCCAGCCAGCCAATAGCACAGCAGAGCTCTGAGCAGAGGTAAAGCCCAGCAGCAGAGGCCGACAACATATCGAGAGGTCTGAAAAAAGGAATAAGGAAGGACTTCCATGATAGACCCAGGCTCCCTTCTTATCTTTGATATCAAGACAGGATCCAGGGATAGTGAGGAATAAAACATGGTCTTTGGAAATCTATTGGCTGGAGACTCATAGGCAGTGACTCAGCAGGGTCCTGTTGACACCTGTGAGAAGAGGTCTGCTGCAGGCACTAAGACCTTAGGAGCAGTCTGGTCTGGACTCCAATGATCCAGGCTGTGCCCTCAGTGTGAGCCAAAATGGCCGCTGCTGATGTTGCTTTGCCCTGTGTTTTGTCACATTAATAAGAAAAGCGATTGAAATATACTTATATAAAGGAAACCATCGGCAGGCAGCTATAGCAAGTGGAGGAACTTTACATCTATAGGTGTTACCCATACAGCATCCTTAGCTCCAGGCTGGGCAGGGGATGCTATTTTCTGATTAGAGACACATTCTGAGAGGGTTTTCTTTTTTACCAATAGGAGATGCTAGTGCAGACATCAGAGATGAAAGTCAAAGGCTAGCAGTGTCTTAGTCATTGATCTATTGCTGTGAAGAAACACCACAACCAAGGCAACTCTCGTCAAAGAAAGCATTGAATTGGAGGCTCACAGTTTCAGAGGCTCAGTCCCTTATCATCACGGCAGGGAACATGGTAGCACGCAAGCAGCCATTGCAACAGTAGCTGGAGCCACATACAGGCAGGAAAAGAAAGAGAGAACCTCTGCTTGATAGGGGCTTTGCAAACCTCAAAGCTCACTCCCAGTGAAGCGCTTCCTCCAACGAGGTCACACCTCCTAATCCTCATGCTTTCAAATGGTGCCACTCCCTCTATTCAACTGCGTGATGCCCGTGGGGGCCGTTCTAATACAAACCACCACAGCAAGTCAAAGGCATAAAGTGGCCCAAGATAATCTTGGTTGTCAACCAGCCACACCCCATGTCAGTCTCCCCAGTCAGCCAAGCACCAATACCTCAAGCACCTTCATTTCAGACTTGGCTTCTCCAGAGGTCTGTAGCCAAGAGTACCAGGAAGCTCAAGTGGAATTCGGGAAGGATGGAAAGAAACCATTTCTAAGTCTATCCCGAGGTTCTTCAGAGCTCTGAGACATGGTGGCTCTCCCTAGTCGGTCTGCAGCATCTTGTCCTCTGGCTACCCCAGGCTTCCACCCCTCCCAACCTTTTGTTGTCTCAAAGATTGCTGAAGCAATCTCCTTGGCTGTGTCTCTTCCTCCAGGGTTTTATTTTGATTAAACACTCATAATTAAAACTAAATTTGATGAACAAGAACCACAGCATTTAGTTGGCTTTCTCTCAACTGCTTTGCTTGCTTAATTTAACAAAAATCAGAGAATGGAAAGAGAACGGTTTCCAATGCATTACAGGAAGGCCGAGAGACGTACTTATTTTATGAGTACAGGAACCAGCTGCTTTACTCTCAATTTTCTTCGTGCCGGTACCTTTGAAATTACTTAAAAATAACTTTTATGTGTAGAATGATCATTTTAGATTGTGAGGGCATTTGAAATAAAGAACAGATTTTCAGTATTGTCGTGGTATATAGTATATTTTATGTCTTCTTATCAGTAAAAAGTACCAATTACGTTAAAATTTCTCATTTTTACACTTACTCCTTAATATGTGTATATGAAACATTAAAAAGTAGGATGCCACAAGTTTAAAGATTAAAAGACTCTAATTTGTAAGGAATGGAGTAAGGTAAGGTTTACGATATTGCCTGAGAACCAAAATTTCATTTACTTTTAATTATTTTTACTTTTAAAAGATCGGTTATATGGAAAAAAAACTAATTATTCTAGCCTAGACAGTGAAGGAATGGGAGAGAGGAAAGAAACACAGAGTAACAAATAAGAAATGAAGGAGTGTCTCGTCCTGCAGGACAGTCAATGAGGGTGCAGAGGATACCTGGAAGAGAATGGGAGACAAGGAAGAAGGACGCCAAGACAAGAGTCTGATCAAGGCGGCAATTTTATTTTTTCCCAGGGCTGAATTTATACCCTAACAGAGGTAATGGGGGGGGGGGGAATGGGAAACATTTACACAGGCCTAGGACACAGCTCTCTTGTGGTCAGCTGATGTCAACAGGATGTTGGTTTTTCAGAAAGGTCACAGGTCATCGCATTGGGCATCTTGACGTCAGATATATTTCTCAGCAAGATCACAACTTTATCATATCATTAGTCATCTTGACCACCAGATTTGTATTAGTTTTCTGCAGCTGGCTGGGGATTTTCCATGAACCCAGTCTAAC
Source organism: Rattus norvegicus (assembly GCF_021556685.1). Classification (NCBI taxonomy): domain Eukaryota; kingdom Metazoa; phylum Chordata; class Mammalia; order Rodentia; family Muridae; genus Rattus; species Rattus norvegicus. The sequence continues at coordinate 12,915,274 of NC_141550.1, read as the reverse complement.
TTAACGCTAACTATACTATTAACACCAATAATGGAGGGTTTTAAGGGCATCACTCAAAACAAAGGAGGAATAGTTTTCAATCAAGTAACAATTTCCTTATCTAGTTGAACCATGGTTATTGAAAGAACAAAGAAGACCCGTGAATGACTCTACACCCACAAAACTAGCAACCTGAATAGCCACTTCTAACAAAAGCAAGTCCATTTTTAAAATGAGAAACATCACGTGAAATGCCCCTTTTTATTAAAGGAATCAAGCCATTGGGGAGGGGGTGGTATGTATGGTGCATGCATGCAAATTGTGCATGTTTGGAAGGCCCAGATCCACCTTGGGTGTTGGTCCTCCTTTTATCTGGTTTGGCTATGCCTCACCTGAGTAGTTTCTGCTGTATACACAGGTTCAGTGGCTCTGGAGCTTTTGGGGAGATTCCACTTCTTAATTCAATGCAGGTTGTTGGGATTGTAGACAGGTACTACCATGTGCCTGGCTTTATCTGGGTCTGGAGAATCTGAACTTGGAGACTCAAATTTGCATGAAAAGCAATTTGCCCACTGAGCCAACCCCCACCCCAGATTCCATCAAGACAATAATTAGTAAGACTTAAAGAAGAAAAGAAAAGGTTGAGTCCAGAGAGATCACTGATGTGGACTTCCACATATTTAAGGAGTAAATAATACTAATTCTCTATAACCTCTTTCCAAAAGCAGAAACATATGTAATGCTTGGTAATTCGTTCAATTAGTTTAACATTACACTGATATCAAAGTTACATAAATAGGCTATATGGGAGGGAAACTAATACATAGAATAAACCTAGACACAAATGACCTCAACAAAATGTCAGCAAATCAAATCCAGCCATACACACCAAAAGTAAAGACCTGAAACTAATTTTTATAAGAACAGATGGCTAACATTTTAATAAACCCAGACATAGTCATGCATACCAATAGTGAAGACCTGAAACCGATTTTTATAAGAACATATTGTTGACTGTGTTACAACATAACTCCGGAATTTAGATAAATCTGGCAAGAGAGGTAAGGAGCTATATACCGCAAACATAATATTTTGTGACTTGACTGAAGAAAAGCCCAAATAAATAGAAAGATAATAAATAAATGTTAGGTGGATTAGATGAGATATTCAGATCGGAAGGGCTGAACCTTTGTGAATGAATCCATGCTGTTCTGGGAAAGACAAGCTCTGTCTCTGTCTCTGTCTCTCTGTATCTGTCTCTGTCTCTGTCTCTCTCTCTCTCTCTCTCTCTCTCTCTCTCTCTCTCTCTCTCTGCCTCTCCTCCTCTCTCTCCTGCTCTTCTGACATGAAGAACACGCTGATTATTTTCTCCAGAAGATTCAACAATGGTGTCCTCTTGGAACCTGATATCGAACTGGCTGGTGCTTTGATGTTGGACCTTGTGATCTCTAGGAAATACCTTTCTGCTCTTCAAAATCACCCCATCTGGAGTATCCTGTCACAGTTGCACCATTGAGTGACTGAGTTACCATTGAAGCTCAGCTTCCCAGCCCTCATCCACTCCGTGCTGAGCAGCGCCAAGTGTTGAATGTCCCTTTCTTCATTCTCTTTAAGGTACTGTGGGATGTGAGATGACAGCAGGAACAGGGACCTAAGGCCCAGCATGGTAAATCTCAGTCAGAACTGCAGTCATGCCATTTGGGCAGCTTTCATTTTCTTGGGATTTTTTTTTTTAATGGAAACAATCAGAAGAGTGAAGTAGATACGTTTTGAAGAGTGGGAACGGGATGTGGCTATCAAAATTAGCACTTAGGAATTTGAGATAATTTGACAGATAAATGGGTTTTAAGTCTCATCTCAGCTGCAGTCTTGAGGATTTTAGAGTGATTTTGCATTTCTTAATTATTAAAAAGTGAATTTAAAATGGTGCTATGGGGCCATGAATATGCTTTACTAGATAAGGGTGCTTGTCACAAATCCTCATGGCCTGAGAGTTCTAGAACCCCAAGTTGGGAAGATTGAAGTGAGTCCTGCAAGCTGTCCTCTGATCTCCACATACATGACTTGGCACGTGTGTACATACACACAAACTCACATATGCACAGGTACACACAAACAAATTCATGGAAAAAATAAGAATTGTGTTATGAAAATAAGGTTTTGCAAGCGACTCCTATGTAATTATTATGTTGGCATTGCCACCATACATTGATTACATAATAATTCTGATAGTAAATATAATTATGCCTTTGGGGCCATTTCTCCCAAATAGATGCTATGGTTGTTTGTTTTTAATACACATTGTATTTCTCGTATAAACTATTTCATGCAGTTTACACAACACTAGAAGGAAAGTGCTATGGCCTGGTGGAGGAGTTCCCTCAGACTTGGGATTCAGTTGTAGACAGCTTTGCATAGGTGAAGAAAATGGCAGGAGCTTTTGGCATGTGTGGAAAGGAAGAGGGAAGTGCAGTCCTAGATGCACCAATGTCCTGACCAACTGGCCTCAAATCCTGGGCCCTTCTTAAAGGCCATTTGAAGACAAAGGGCAGCTGGGCAGCTGTCTGGTGAGACTCAGCTCCGGTGACTGGAAGGTGTTCTGAGGCAGTTACGCCCTCCTAGGGAGAGGGTGTGTTACTGAGCATGCTGTGTCGCAGACATAAAGGAAGACATAGTGTCTTCTCATGACGTCAGAATTTAAGGAGTCCCACACGTCCCAAGTGTGTGGAGGTTCCAAAGGCAGGTACCTGTCAGACATTCCCACTTTCCTTGATAACCTTGGCAGAGGTGAACAGCTTTGGTCACTCCAACTTTAATTAGGAATCGATTGCTAATGTAATTTTGCTACTGTGCATTTGTTTCCTGGATTGTTGGGTTTGATTTATGTCTCTTAATTGGCGAGGAAGAGACTTGCAGATTCCTGGGTCCCACAGTCCAGCCATGCAGCCTAGCCAAAGCACTGAGTCCTTGATGTAGATGAGAGACTCTGTCTCAAGAAACAAGGTCAATGTGTCTGAGGAACACCGAGGTTTTCCTGTGACTTCCACATGCACATATGTGGAATGAATACAAGTATACACACTGAGACAAGTGAACTGCACACACAGAAAGATGCACACAGAGACCCCTACACATCCATTCACCCACACAGACACAGACACAGACACATACACATACATGTACATGTATATACACATACACACATATGTACATACACACATATACCCATGCATACATAAATGTACACAAACATAAACGCACAGACACACAGACACACACACACACACACACACATTTGAGTTGTTGAGAGGAACATAAAAGATCATTTCCACTTTTGTGGAGTGATGGTTTTTTCTCAGCGTATTTTATTTTTGATTCCTTGGACTACAGGACCGGTTATCTAGTCTAAAGGTGAATGAACACCCTAAGTGTGATCTCAGATGCCTACTCCTTCTGCCTCCACCTCCAAGTGCTTAGATTATAGGCCGATACCTTTCTCTTCTATCTGAACAGTGCTGAACCAGCGCTCTACAACTGAACTACACACTCAACCCATTTCACAGATGTTAATGTGGAGACTTTGTCTCTTGTATGGGTAGATGGTTTCACCTCTCAACCTGGAACCACTTGAATGCCCTCAACTTCTAATGTGTAGCTTCAGTCCCTCTTGGCAGACACAGTCACACAGAGAAAGGAATCAGAACCTGAAAAGGGGCATCACAAGATGAGAAGTGTTTGTGGGCTCCATAGTAACCTATAGTTTCCAAAAGGCAGAGTGACAAGGGTCAGAGTCCATTCAGAACACTGGAAAAGAGTATTCCTGGTAAGAAGGAGGCCAGGAGCTGTTCTGACCTGCCCAGATAAAGCCCTAGTGTTAGGTGACAGCTCTGACCAACAGCCATGAAGTTCCTTAGTGTTCTTCATCTTGGGTCATTTTCATATTTTCATCAGTACAGGGTCAATGTCAAAGTGACACAGATGGACAGATACTGCTTTACCTCTGGCCTGGGGACCCAGACATGGCCTTCTGAAGAATCCTACCTTCTGAGGAACAGCCAGCTCATGATAGTGACGGAGAGTCACAGTCACGGTACACATGTCTGTGGGAAGAAAGACACCTAAACACCTGCCAGGTCCCTGTGGTGGGTGCCATTACAGTATGCAAATATGTGATGGGGAGATGGGAAAGACGGAGTATGAGGTGGAGAGACGGGAGAGAAAGCCAAGTGGTTCATGCTGTGGAGAGAGGTGGAGCTGGGAGAAATGGTTCTCATGGTGTTAATGTGGGAGAGCCGTCCCTGCCTCTCATTCCTCATCTGTCTGTGGCAGGTGTGTGAGGAGGCTTGGAGGGCAAGAAATCAGTGCCATCCCTCGCCTGCTGCAGTACTTCGGAGAGTGACATGTCACCTAGCAGCATGGTAGAACTGGCTCTGGTAGCCCCAGTGCAGGAGAACAGGCCTCAAGAGTGTCAAAGTGTGAGAGCTAGCCCCGACCCTTTACCTGGAAGATCAGGAGAGCTGGGCACACAGTAGGGCTGGCAGGCTGACCAACTCAGCTTCTACCCAGGCCAGATCCAGGGCTCTGAGTTGTCCCGCTCAGCATCTACCTGATCTACGAGCTGCAGGAGCACTTGAAGGGGCTGGTCCTGTAGATTCAAAGCTGCAGGATCTCCTTGACACAGGACGACAGCATGTCTGAGGAGAGTCCTGGTGAGAATCCAGTACTGAGAGTGTAGCAGAAGCCAGAGGCCTTGAACCACACGTTGATCTCAGTGCAATGAACATTTGCAAGTGAAGTTGTTGGGGCAGAAGGGTAGGCTGTGCGACACACGGTGATACACCACGGCTTCCACAATGAGAGGTTTGGTTTGTTTTCATTTATTTATTTATCTTTTGGTTTTAATTTTTGTTTTCTTTTGTGGGGAAGGTTGTAAGGGTGGAGGGTGGATACGAAGGGATGGGGGATGGATGGGATTAGGGTGCATGATGTGAAATTCAAAAGGATCAGTGAAATGTTGAGAGAGATTGAGAGAGAGAGAGAGAAGTAGACCTAGGGATTGCCATTGTGGAGGTGCCTCAGTAAAGTATGTGTCAGAAAACCATGAAGAAAAACCTATGTTCTTGAACAAGAACCCACATACAGTCTACAGTATAGAGTATAGAGTACAATGTAGAGTACAGTATAGAGAACCCACAGTCTGTAGTGGTCATCCCTACTCTCAATTTGTTCTTAAGGGAGTCTAAGTGATCTAGTGAACTTCAGAATTGGTGGGAGACATTTCTCAAAACTCAAGGTGGAAGGCCAATGTGGATTGAATCCTGAGATTGATCTATGACTTCCATGGACAGCAACATATAGAAATAAATCCATGTGAAAATGCACACCCCCCGAGAGAGAGAGAGAGGGAGAGAGAGAGAGAGAGAGAGAGAGAGAGAGAGAGAGAGAGAGAGAGAGAGAGAGCACACTGGTGGGAGGGAAGGAAGGAGGGAGAGACAGGCAGGGTGGCATGTTTGGAAAGGTCTTAGTCATGTGACTGGAGGCAACTGTATCAGTCACTTTGCTGTTGCTGTCATAAAATACCATAATCAACACAACGGTCAGAACGAAGAGTTGGTATTTTCATTTCCAGGGAGATGGAAGTCTATGACAGTGGAGCGGAGGCTACTGGCTCACAACTTGAACCACAGAGATCAGAGAGAGCGAACTCAGTATGGCATGGGTCTGTAAACTATCAAAGCCTGTGTCCAGTAGCACACTTCCTTCAACAAAGTCGCAACTCACTGGGGACTGAGTATTCAAATGCAGAGACTGTGCAGGGAGGGGGAGTATTCTTCAGACACACCAGAAGAGGGCATCAAATCTCTTTACAGATGGTTGTGAGCCACCATGTGATTGCTGGGAATTGAACCCATGACCTCTGGAAGAGCAGTCAGGTGCTCTTAACCGCTGAGCCATCTCTCCAGCCCTGAGGGGGAGTATTCTTAATCAGGTGACACAAGCCTATTCTGATAAGATTTCAATATACCACAGTCCCTTGGCAGTCATTCAGCTTCTAGGAATAAGCACTTACCAGTCTGTGGCATATGGCGGTGCTGCGCCAGTGTCCTTATTCTGTATCCACCCAGGGGTGCATTCATCTTCCACACTCAAGAAGAAGTCGAAACCTTCTTGTGAAATGGAATCTTTCAGGGCAAGAAAATAAAAAATAAAAATAAAATAAAAACATCCTAACAACTGCCTTATACACCATGGAGGAATGGAGAGCAGGGTACAGCTTGACTCTAACAGGATGAAATCATCTCCTGGGCAAAGGACGCTCTGAAGCAAAACAAAGAAGGGATGGTACAAGGGCATCAGACTGGGCCTCTTCTTTAGGTCAAGAAGATAGAAGCATGGAGAATACAGTGTCTCCAGAGACCATCATTATTACTCTATTAATACATTAAGAAAATGCCCATGGGTACACAGTTAGCAAGTGGAGCCACCATGTCTAAAGACGGGCTGTCTGGCCCCATCCTGTGTCCTGAGTTCTGACATGCAAATGCAGTCCAAACTTCATTAGAGCCTCCAGCACAGTAGCAAATGCCTCCCGGTGCAGCTGTCACAGAAGCGGAGCTCACACTAATCACACTTCCCGGAACGGCTCTGTGTTCACCAGGTTGGAGTTTGTGTTTGAGGCTTGGCTCCCTCTGAGGCGTGTTGCTACAGGGTTTTAACACGGAAAAGGTACTTTTTCATTTTGACCCAGAAATACAGTTTATGCTCAGAGAGGTGGTCAAATGGTCGTGCACACTCTGTCCCTTCATCGATGTGTCCATTCATTTGTTGCTGGCCATCGGCCTCCATAGCTTACTTCATCTTGTGTGAACATCTTGCCACATGGCTATCTATGCATTCCTTTGCTTGGTGACCTACCACTCTTATGTAAAGCTTGATATATATATATATATATGTGTGTGTGTGTGTGTGTGTGTATGATGTATGTATATGATATATATGTGTATGTGTATATTATGTATATGTGTATGTGTATGTGTACATGTACGTGTATGTGTACGTGTATGTGTATGTGTATATGTATGAATATGTATGAATGTTTGGAAGGAAATTTTAGGAGAACATTCCTGGGAATTGGGAAGGTACAAGTGACAGTCACTTCCCCTCTTAACTGCTTGTCTGCAGGCAGGCTGCAGCCTGTTCCTAAGGTTTTCCTAAGGTTTGTCTGTCTCGAATATCTGGAAGCTTCCTCATATGTCCTTCCTCTTGTTCACCCTGAGGAGAGCTTGAGCAAGTAGAGAGATGAAGTGCTAGCCTACTGATAAGCCACGGTGTCTACTTATCTAGCGTGACTGGCTTCACACAGACTTGACATTCATTCTTATGGGTGGGATTGATGTAAACGGTTCCGCTCCCTTTGAAGATACTCCAAAATGGTTCCTCCTTTAAAAAAATATTTCCCTTTAACAACTTATGTGTACATGTGTATCTGTGTCAGCATCTGCTATGGGCATGTAGGTGCCCGTGGTGAGAGGAGACTGTTAGATCCCCTGGACATGGAGTTACAGGAATTTCTGAGCCACCCATGCGTGACTACATGGTTTCTGGCCACTGTTGCTGGACAAAGTTCCAGCAGGTTGACACCATGGGTCACACGTTCATCTTTTATAATTCTTGCTTTGTGTCCTGGGAGTTTCTGTATGCTTTTCCCTTTGGGCTTTGGTAGAGGCTGTCTCTCTAAATAAAGTTATTCTTTGAAAAAAATCTCTGCAATCACAGAACCAAATATCATAATAATTCTGCCCACTCCTGCACAAGAATCGCCTTTGTCCCCCTTGTTTGCACCGAGAGTAGAGAAGGTAAAGATTTATTAACTGAAACATGGTTCCAGAAACTCTTAGGCACTTCGTACCTTGTCCCGAGGATGCAAGCACACAGTCCAGAGAAACAGTGGGCCCAGACCCAGAGTCTGAGGCCTTGACAGTTGAGGACAGGAGTTCAGTTAATAAGCATAGAGTGGTGCCCAGGATTGGTTCCCTGGGTGTGTGACTTAGAGGATCTATAGCAAGCTCTGGTACGCACTACAAGAAAAAAATTTCTGTTAAGAAGTAAGACTGGCTTGACCTCCCTCTGCCATATACAGGAGCTTACATTGAAGGAATTTGGATGATATGGTATATTGGAAAAATATAAGAGACCTTTGCTTTGGGGAGTGTATGAGGAGAAAAGGCTCAAATTGTGAGACTAAGCCCAAAGGAACCCAATTAGGAAACAGCTCAACACTTATTATACTCCATGGTGCAAACATTGAGGAATGAAAATTGCTCTTGTGGGTGTGTTTCTCAGGACTCCATGTCGGCACCTCCTGACCACAGAGGCTGAGAGCCTGCAGGAGGAAATGTGTGGGGGCACCTGGCGGGGGTCGCTGAACCTTGGAGAACAGTAACAACTCAGATAATTACTGAACTCGCTGCTTTTGTTTTTAAAGAAAAGTACTGTAACAAAACTGATCACCTCTTTCATTCTGGATGCTGAAAAATAGGGCTAAATTGGTTGAAAACAAACGGTGAAAAGATCATGTGTTTCTTGAAATCGTTAAGTCTGCTTTCTACATTACCTGTGATTAAGCTACTATGCAGATACAGAGTATAAAAGGAATAGCCTTTTTTCAATAGACTCCGGAGCTATCCCGATTTACCCTCGGTTTGTGTCAGTCTCCTTCCCTCACTGACTCCACACCTCCTCTTTAGGATCTGTGCCCCACTGGAGCTGGACTCTGGGATACGTGGATGCTTGAAACCAAACTTTAGCCTTCTGAAGAGATCCACGTAACCGCTAAACCGTATCTTGGCCTTCGTTCCCGCTTTTTAAAAGCACACTCTGGTCTGAAACATTAGCTTTCAGGTGGGTAGAGGAAGAGGGGATACCGTGGGCATGGAGTCCTGCCAAAGTCTCTGAGTGATGTCTGTGCTTAGAAAGAACTGTGGCACCCGGCCATGCTCAGAGGCCATCCGTAGAAATACTCTAGGAGCCACACTGAAAGGTGCTAGAGGTGAGGAGGGCGCTCAGGTGGTGCTCACCGGATCTTCTAGGCTTTTGTATGCATGACAAAGAATGAACGGCACAGGCACACGTGGTAGAGCTGGGAGGCTTCACAAAGAGTGATTCCAGTCAAGAAAGTGGGTCAGGGATATGAGAAAAGCTTAGGAGGTTTTGGGCTCAGGTATAGTTCTGTTGGTTTCTTGGCTCCTCCTCTTCCTCCCCCTCTTCCTCCTCCTCTTCCTCCTCTTTCCCTTTCCCTCCTCCTCCTCTCCTCCTCCCCCTCCTCTCCTCCTCCTCTCTTCTTCTTCCTCCTCCCCTCCTCCCCCTCCTTCCTTTCTTCTTCTTCTTCTTCTTCTTCTTCTTCTTCTTCTTCTTCTTCTTCTTCTTCTTCTTCTTCTTCTTCTTCTTCTTCTTCTTCTTCTCCTCCTCCTCCTCCTCCTCCTCCTCCTCCTCCTCCTCCTCCTCCTCCTCCTCCTCCCCCTCCTTCTTACTACTACTACTACTACTACTACTACTACTACTACTACTACTACTACTACAACTAATACTATTCCTGTTGCTGTGATGAAACTTCATGGCCAAAGCAGCTTACAGTAGGAAGAGCTTATTGGAACATTCAGTTTTGGGGTGTGAGACTATGACAGGGACCAGGGCATCATGAGGATACCCAGAGAAACAGAGAACTTCTCCTTGAAAACCTGGAAAGTAGCTATGTTAGGAGAGATGCTTAGCAGGAGAGCCAGAGGGATGGCTGCTGTGTATGCAGGGAGACCTGAAAAGAGAGAAGCCTCGGAGAAATCTGTGGAGCAAGGACGATTTGTGACTTTTTTAGGTTTTCAGGGAGATGGGTAGTTCCGCAGAACAAGATTTAGTTTGTCATAGGCAGCGTGCCAAGAGGCAGGCTGCAGTTAGGACTTTCCTTCCAGTAGTGAGGAGAAAGGCTTCAAGGCCACAGCGGGACATGGTGTCTTAACTCTCTATTAGAGGGGATGGGCTGGGTGGAGGGGCAGAGAACCAGCCGGAGGAGGGTGATAAGCTGATACGTAGGAAAGGTAGGGAGGAAGTTAGAGCATCTGTGAGCTAACAAATCTAAATGAAGCGTGGCATAGACGCTCACTGTGATGACCCCTAATCTCAAAGTACTGGGAAAAATAGTGAAGAGTCCCAGTCTGTTGCCACTGGGTCTCTAAGTCAAGTCTCTGTGTCTCTGTTTGTGTCTGTCTGTCTGTCTGCCTGCCTGTCTGCCTGTCTATATGTGTGTGTGCGCATGTATGCACCCGTGTGTGCATGTCTGTCTCTCTGTGTGTGCATATGTGTACACATGTGTGCGTGTGTGCATGCATGTGTTTGTTGCTTGCATGCATGCTTACATGTATAGAGTTTTCATAGCCATGCATGTATGGGAGGTTGCTCATCGGCTGTTTTCTATTGCTTTCTACTTTATTAACTGAGACAGGGAGTCTCACTGAATGTTGGGTTTATGGATCCATCAGACAGGCTTGTTGTAGTGAATATTTAAGCATCAGTCGGGGATTTCGACACTGCCTTAGATCATTCAGCTCCCAGATGAAAGACACACACATCTTTATATTTATAACAAGCCTTAAAGCATTACAGCTGGGCGCATAGTAACCCTCTCTGCTATTATGTCCACTTCCCTGCCAATAGCCCTGAGATGTGACTTGCCATGTTCTACCTGGTCCAATCTTACTCGGACTGACCAGTTCTCATGATACCTTATCCTATGGCATCTTCTACTCTCTCCACTCTCTTCTTCCTCCTCCCCCCCCCCCCGGGGTCTCCTCAGTCCAGGAACTGAATCTCCAGCTACCTCTCTTCTGCCCGGCTATACATTGTAGGTTTTTTAATTCAACCAGTAATTTTAAATTAAGCAACAAGGTTTGCACAACAAAAGCTGGTAACCCTGAGAATTCACTCATAGGCCTAGACCTTCGTGTACAGAATTTAGCATTACAATACACATCAACAGACCAAGTGTCAACATAGGTTAGTCAGTGCGCTCTTGGATCCACTTGTCTCTACCATCGAGTGCTTGGTTTACAGGTGCACACCACCATGCCTGACTTCTCTATGCAAGTGCCAGCACTGAACTGGAGTTCCCAAGTTTGTGCAACAAGCCCTTTACCAACTGTGGTGATTTGAATGAGAATGGCTCCCCTAGGCTTCTGTATCTGAAAGCTTGGTCCCCAAGTGGAACCATTTGAGAAGGATAAAGAGGTGTGGCCTTGTTGAAGGAAGGGTGTCATTGGAGTGTACTTCGAGCTTTGAAATGTCCATACCACTTCAAGTTATCTAGTTTGCTCTCTGTCTCTCTGTCTCTCTCTCTGTATCTGTCTCTCTGTCTCTGTCTCTCTGTCTCTCTCTCTGTATCTGTCTCTCTGTCTCTGTCTCTCTGTCTTTCTCTGTCTTTATCTCTGTCTCTGTCTCTGTCTCTCTGTCTCTGTCTGTCTCTCTGTCCCTCTCTCTGTCTCTCTCTGTCTCTGTCTCTCTCTGTCTCTATCTCTGTCTCTGTCCCTGTCTCTCTCTCTCTGTGTCTCTCTCTGTGTCTCTCTCTGTGTCTCTCTCTGTCTCTGTCTCTCTCTGTCTCTATCTCTGTCTCTGTCCCTGTCTCTCTCTCTGTGTCTCTCTCTGTCTCTCTGTCTCTGTCTCTGTCCCTGTCTCTCTCTGTCTCTCTCTCTGTCTCTCTCTGTCTCTCTCTGTCTGTCTCTGTCTCTCTGTCTCTGTCTCTGTCTCTGTCTCTGTCTCTCTCTCTCTCTCTCTCTCTCTCTGACGTATGCTTGTGGATCAGAACACAAGCTGCCTTCCTGCTGCCATGTTTCCCTCAGCATAAAGTTCAGCAGGGCTGAGGGGCTGAATGCAGAACACATCTTGCAAGAGACTATTCAGTCATACATAGCCCGGCCCACTCTTTCAACCTAATCTTCATGCCAGCACCCAAGGACGACTTGAGAGTCCCTGGAATTCTTCCTTCCTCTTTCCACTGTGGCCACTGCAAGGAAACCTCTCCATGCCGCTGCTTTCCACTCTTAATTTTTCTTTTAGAACCGGTGACTGAACCTGGAGTGTTAGGGCTGGCAGGGTCCCTGGTCTGTTCCTAAGGTTTCTGGTCACGGGCAGAGCTCACAAGCCACTGAAAGGCAAGTGACAGTGAGCGACTGGATCTGCCTCCAGGACCCACAAAATGGCTCCGTTCCCTTCATCCCTATATGGAAATATTGAGGTGCCTGGTGGTTTTATATTCTTTTGTGATTCCACATAGAGAAACTCAGGCCAAAACATAAATTTGTCCCCTTTCCATGCTTTTAGTTAGCTGTGGTCTCTGTGGTGTGAAGTGTTCCAGAAAGAAACACTTCCCAAGTGTTAAGTGACACACTGTTCTGCCCTGTCTCCATGCTGCCTGGGGGTGAACTGTGCTTCAGCGGTGTCATCGGTTCCCAGTCACTCATCTCTTGGTTACCATCATGGCTGTCAACTTGATACCTCAGGACTGCAAAACCCGTGGTCCAGTACCCCATTTTCAAACTCTGTAGTAACCCCAAAGCTGACTAATGTTGATGCCACCGGCTCAGATCACCTGACGAGAAGACGTAATTAACTCCTTCAGGAGAAAGGGGGAGAGTCCTCCAGGAGTTAGGAAACAGAAGAAGTTTGAAGTTGTTAAGTCCTGGAGAAGGGTAACGCATGGTCTTTTTCGAGCTGGGTACGCCGAGGCCTCAGACAGCTCTGGGGGCTGAGGACAAGAGTCCAGTTGACCTAGGTTACAGACTGTGTCTCCCCTTCTCAGAACTCTGCATTCCTCCTGATCCTCACGCCTGTCTCTGAGACACAGGGTTGACAGGAAGCCAGCCCTCCTGTGGGTTTACGGTCCTTCTCTTTCCCTGGCAGCTGGGGAATAAATCAGGGGCATCTCTGATCTCAGCCCCTCTTTGTGTGTGTTGCGTGGTGTGGAGCAACCCTGACCTGAACCCCTGGAAGAACCAGAAACTCCCTTTGTCCTCGAGAATTGATGGTTCTTCCCTGTAGACACGAGTACATGATGGCTGTCCCTTCTGACACAACTCCTTTTGGGGCCTTAAAGATCCCCCGTCTCCCTTCATCATACACAATGTCCCATCTGTGACGATGTTCATTTTCCTGTCCAGGTTCTTTAGGAAAGGCTCCCCTCTCCCCAAGCCCCCATTATGCTGTTTCTGGTACGGCTGCCATTTCTCCTGAAATCTTGTTTTAGGGCATGTGTGATACAGCTGTTATTCATCTTCATGTGTGTGTGTGGGGGGGGATGGGCACATGTGTGTGAGCATGTGCCTGGTAGCTTACTGGCTCTTCCGTTAGTTACTGAGGTGACTCGTGCTGAGCCTAGAATCTGCCCATTCAGCTGGTGGGGCTGGTCACCTTGTTCAGGGAGTCCCTGGCTCTGAAGCCAGCATGGTGCATGGCCACACCTGCCCAGCATGTCGAGATCTGAACTCAGCACCTCCCACTGCATGACAAGCGCTTGGCCCATTAAGTCAATGCCCCGGTGCCCTTCAAAATCTTAGTTTTATTTATATATTTTTTCTCTGAATTCTTTGCTTTCCCCATCTCTGTTTTTAGCCTTCTCTCTCCTCCTCCATCTCCTCCAACTTTCTTTTCCTTCCAAACAACCTGACTCCCACACCCTCACACAACATTTGTAGGAGAATAGAAGACAGCCCGATTTTTCAAATACATTCTACTTCCTTACCACATCTCTAAAACACAATCCTGGGTATAATTGCAGTCTACATGCAAATTCTGAAGCACTCCATCCAATTTTTGGTATCATGATTCATGCACAGACGCTCTTGAGGAACTGCCCAAGTCCTGTTACATTAGGAGTCGCCCAGAGGAAGCTCCACAACCTGGGCTCCATGGAGGCCTCAGGAATAGCATCTATGGTGAGCTGTCTCCTAGAGGAAGCATCCGTAAGATCTGAGAATCCCAGGCCCACTGTTCTGAGCTAACTTCCCACCCACAGCCGGGTTGCACTGTTGTCCCCACAGGCGGCTCTGAAATGGCTCTGCCTTCTTTTATTTCTGATTCGTGCGGCACCCAGCTCAGAGGACCAGTTACTGGCACCTCCCACATCTTCATACTTCCCCCGCAAACAGGAGAGCCAGGCTGTGGGAAGCAAAAAGAACATCAGTGCCCAGCCAGTTGAGAAACACAAAGGAGAGTCTCTACACACACACACACACACACACACACACACACGCACCACACACACAACACACACATACAACACACAACACACACATACACACACACAACACACACACACATACACACATACACACACATACACACACACACCACATACACACACATACACACACAACACACACAACACACACACACAACACACACATACACACACATACACACCCACACACATACACACACACATACACATATACACACACATACACACATACACACACCCACATACACACATACACACACATACACACATACACACACATACACACACACCCACATACACACATACACACACATACACACATACACACACCCACATACACACATACACACACATACACACACACATACACACACATACACACACACATACACACACATACACACACACACATACACACATACACACACATACACACACACACACACATACACACACACACACATACACACACACCCACATACACACATACACACACATACACACATACACACACCCACATACACACATACACACACATACACACACACATACACACACATACACACACATACACACATACACACACATACACACACATACACACACCCACATACACACATACACACACACACATACACACACACACACACACACACACACACACACGCACGCACGTTTCTCACCTGCAACACGGATGTTGCTGTTTTCTGCTCAGCTAACTAGAGAAATCTGTGGAAACTGTGTCTAGATCACCTCTCTTTGTAGACTATAATATTTCTTTTTTTTTTTTTTACCTAAAAGGGGCAGAGGAATCTTGTGTTTCTTTCTGTGTTTTAAAGATGTGTTTAAAATCTTTTCATTCTCTTCACACAGTTGCTAAGAACCTTACCAAGTGAGCAGTCTCATGATCTCCCCACCCCTTACCACTTTAAACTAATTTGATCAGGAGATATATAAAGCAAAATTTCTGCAACTTCAAAGTTGTTCCCAACCAGGTATACCAAATAGGGGACTGCTTAGACTTCCTGTCCATCCAGGAAAGTCTGTGAACTGTACGTTTGCCAGCTGAGCAGCCTTGGAATTTGGCATACTGTTGCCAAAAACACAGCTCTCACCTCAAAGGGAATAGGCAGTGGTTTATTTTGGACCCAAAATTGAATTAATATGCCCTTGAAAAACACAAGTTCATGTTACCTCACTTCCACCATGGAAGCAGTTTCATGGAGCTTTAAAGCAACATAACAAAGACAGCCAGAAGTCAAGGCAATTTTAAAAATTCACTGGTGGAGACGTCAGACACTGAAGCTATAACAGGCAGAAGAGTCTCAGCCCAAGGCCTTGCATGCTATAGGATAGAATTCTTAGCCCTTTTATTGGTGGAGAATAGGTTTTATTATGCTAACACATTCTGAAGGTTTCTGCCTGGTCATCAGGATGTTAGGTCTGAAACAGCTGATCAGTGAACAGCTTTTTAGGGGCAAGGATAACCGGAGAGAAATTGCGATTAGCCTGTGGCATCAGCAACATTCTAAACTCTCCACATTCAGTGAAGGTTTTATCAGTGTATGGTAAAAGACAGCAGTCTTCCCAGGAATCCTCCTTCACAGGCCATGCAGGGATGCTGTGGCCCCAAATGGGTCCAGTAATTGCAGGACACAGTTTAGAAGGTTCTTACAAAGGCACTCACTCTGCAGGACTCGAGGATGCTGTTCTCTTTTCCAAGAGATGAAATTTTGCATCTACTTAAGAAAGAGAGGTGTAGAAGTTTCTAGATGAAGCATCCATTCGCTTTGTGAAGGTTGGGTACACTAGAAATGGCACAGACAAGAGCCCCCAGCTCTGGGGAGATAGTTCAGCCAATAGAACGCCTGCTTTGCAAGTATGAGAAGGGCAGATGCTGGAGGTAAATTCCTCTGACTAGTGGCAAGTCAAAAGGAGTCTGTGTCAAAAACCAAAGCAGACAGACAAACAGCAGCTGAGGAATGACAGGTGAAGTTGTCTTCAGGCACAAGTGCACGCACGTGCACACACACTGACACACACACACACACACACACACACACACGGGCGCACAGAGAGAGAGAGAAAGAAAGAGAGAAAGAGAGAAAGAGAGAAAGAGAGAAAGAGAGAAAGAGAGAGAGAGAGAGAGAGAGAGAGAGAGAGAGAGAATATAAAACAATTCTATTCGGAGTTAAGAGCTTGCCAACATACACAACTCCATAGGTGAATCTAGAGCTGACTGGGGAAGGTTCTGCAGGATTTTATTTACCTGACATGGTACCAAAGGCAAAACCACAGGATTAGGAAACAGCCATGGTGGGCAAGGGCCAGTGCTGTGGAGACATGTTAGTTCAAATGCATGCATGTACAACATTGTGACCGTTTGTATACACTTGACCCAGGGAGTGGCACCTATTAGAAGGTGTGGCCCTGTTGGAGTAGGTTTGACCTTGTTGGAGTGGGTGTGGCCTTGTTGGAGTGGGTGTGGCCTTGTTGGAGTAGGTGTGGCCTTGTTGGAGTAGGCGTGTCATTGCAGGTGGGGGCTTTAAGACCCTCCTCCTAACTGCCTGGAAGCCAGTCTTCTCCTAGCAGCCTTCAGATGAGAATGTAGACCTTTCAGCTCCTCCTGCACCATGTCTGCCTGGATGCTGCCATGCTCCTGCCTTGATGATAATGGACTGAACCTCTGAACCTGTAAGCCAGCCCCAACTAAGTGTCCTTATAAGAGTTGCCTTGGTCATGGTGTCTGTTCACAGCAGTAAAGCCCTAAGACAAACATTCTTGCTTATGAAAAAGTCAAGGTGAATTGTGTAAAGCATCCACAGAGAGCTGTCTCTCTTGCCCATGTTGAAGATGCTGGCCCTGCTGTGGCACACAGATGGCATTGGCTGGTGTAGGAAGGAAGCATGGAGGGTGTCAGTTTCCTGTCGGTTTCCTGCCAAACGCTCACATGCCGCATCCCAAGAGGGAGCCGAAGTAGGAGTGCAGAGAAAGGGGAGTGAGGAAATCAGCTGGGCTTGCTGCTTCTTTGCTCCATCTGGCAGACACCTCTTCTCTTCTGCAAAACAAAACGATCTGTTTTTCACATCATTTCTAACTATTTTTATGTGGCTGCTTGGAGCATCTTTTGTAAAAATCAACTCTGACAGAGAGAATAGAGGTGCTAGGGTTTACCCTTCATGGAGAAAATGGAAGCAGGAGAGAGATGTTTTAGTACGCTCGCACCTTACTCTCTTCACGGTTCACCCTGGTCCGAGCGTGTCAGCACAGCGTTAAGTTTCTCTTTGGGGGGTGGCGGTGTGGTTGTTGTTGGTTTTCTGGTTTGTGTCTGATTTTTTTTTTTTTTTGTCTAGAATCACCACTAACACTCATACACACCAGAGGTAGGCTATTTACAGTTTTCCTTTAAGCAATGTTCAAGGGACAGTACCTGATGTACAAGCATCAGGGCTGGGTGTGGTGGTGCATATCTATAACCAACACAGGGCAGACAGAGAAAGGAAGGTCTCCACAGCTATCTATAGATATCTATAGATACTTATCAGGTATATACCTATCACATGTAAATATATATATGTATATATATATATCAGATACATAGCTATCAGATACATATCAATCAGATGATATATCTATCAGATACATATTTACTAGATGATATATACCTATCATACATGTATATATCAGATACATGTCTATTAGAGGATATATACCTATCACATATATATCATATAGATACCTATTAATATTTATTTATCAGATGATATATATCTATTGGATATCTACATCAATCTCTCTATATGTGTATGTGTATATGTGTGTATATGTATATGTATATGATGTATATGTATATGATGTATATGTATATATAGAAAGACAGGATTAGAGAGAAACTTATAGATTACAAGTAAGGCATCTATCTAGGATTCCAGAGCTCCTCAGGAAGACTGAGAGTCCCATGCCCCTCCCCCCATGGTGACTTTGATGGTTAGTGCTAATTGTCAACCTGCATCTCGCATACTATTCACACAGTTGGTAACATCTTATATGTGTAGATGTACATCTCTTGTGTGCAAGCTCACTTACTTGTGGGTGCCCTCAGAGGTCAGAGGAGAGGACGAGACATTACAGGCAGAGCTGGTATATTACAGGCAGTTGTGAGCCATCGTGCGGGTGCTGGGAATTGAACCTGGGTCTCTCTGCAAGAGCAGCAGGTGCTCTTAATGCTGACCCTCCTCTGTAACACCCCAAAGGGTATTTCATAAGGTTTAGAATTCATACTCATCCATCTCTTCTCCTTTAGAAATTGAAGTGTGACCCTTTCTCCTTCTCAGCCCTGGGATGGAGCACAGGTTGGTGTTCCCGAAAAGGCAGTGTGTCATCCATGTCTTGTCTCATTGTGACCTTCCGGAGTCTTCCTTTGGCCTTAGCTTTCGGACATGCTGATGCCTGAGCTTTCTGGGTCCTTTTAGCATAGCCATGTGCTTTCCTCAGCCTCTTGAGCCATATGTTTGTGTATTCCTAAATCTGGAGGGATTCTAGCCACTAGTTTTCAGGATATTTTTCAGGTTGTTGTCCCAATCGAAGTCTCCACTAACAAAATGTTGGTTTTTTTTTTTTTGTTATCGTTGTTGGGTTTCTGTGTTATCATTTCCCCTCTCTTTATTCTCTCTATTCCCTAAACTGCATGATTCATACTCACTGGTCTCCATGGCTGCTGCTTCTCTCCTCTCCTCTCTCCACTTAAATTTCTCCATGATGTTTTCACGGGTCACATTTTTTCCCAATTGTAGGATTTTCTTTTCTGTTTTCTTGTCTTCATGGTTTTTATTTCTTTCCTGACACTTTCTATGTCTGAATTCCTTCATGAGAACTCTTAACTGGCTATTGAGAAATTACGTGATTTAGAACAAAATATCCTCCTCAGAGAGCCCAGATGTCTGAATCCTCTCGTGGTCATATGTCCGACTGTTTCTTACTTGTGCTGCGATTGCCCTGGTTCTATGTGTCTCAATGACTGTTGTCACACACAGTCACACACTGGATTACCTTACAGAAGGCAATGCCACAGAGGCACCAGAGACAACGATGGCCAGAGAAGTCTCCTCTACTAACAGCGGTCTACGGCACTGTGACCAGAGTGCCTCAAGACACTCACAGGGTGGTCTTTGTACCACTGCAACATCCAGCTACCTCCTCACAGCCCTCGGCCCTTAACTCTGGACCTCTCTTTATCTCCACCTTCCCTGTCTTATGGAAGTTCTTTTCTCTGGCTGGCTCCAAGCCAGAGGGAGACACGTGCCTGCATCGAGTTTCACCAAGACTCAGAGTTCCTTCCTCTACCAAAGGTGCCACAAGTCATGATTCTTCAGCAGCCATCAGCAGCACAGAACAGTGGCCTGGACCAGCAGGCTATTCTTCAGTGACAGGGTCCTGAGGGAGAGGACTGGAGGATGAAAAAATAAAGAAGAAAGCCAAGTTTAGGATCAGGAAGTCGTTTACAAGCTAAGGGCACATGAAAGCACGTTTATTAAGAAATGCAGCACCTTGCGTACAGTTTGCAAGGGAGAAAGGGACAGAGATGGCAGGAAGCCGTGGGATGGAGCCAAACTATGCATGGGAGACACAGGATATCTCAAGTGTATCACACACTGAGCATACAGTGGCCTTCAGACTGATAATCGTAGCCCTATGGGGAGGAAAGAGTTGAGCTCTCAGGATGGAGTCAGCATCACAAGGCTCTGGCACCAGGCTATTATCAGTTAGGCCAAGTGTATGCCTGTCTTTAGACAAGGAAATGTGGTCCACTCCATACATCAGGGCCTCCGGAAAGCCTTGGGCCAGCCTAGCTCCCAGCAGAACATCTACATGAGGCTGCCTCCTGGCTTCCTCTTGAAAAAGCAGCATTCGGACAGGAGAAATGATGCCACTGGTAAAATACTTGGAAGCCCAACCCCAAAGTCCATTAAAAAACAACAAATGAACACACAAACCCTAGGCATAGTGACACACACTTAAAAGTCCCAAGTCTAGAGAGAACAAGACAGGCAGACCCTTCTCACTGGCCAGTCAGCTTAGCCTAGCCTACCCACCGATCAAGTCCAAAGAGAACGCAAAGAACCCCAAAAGAACAATACCCAAAGTTACTAAGTTATCCTTTGGCCTCCATGTGTGGGTTCGCACTTATGTAACACACACATGCATACACACACACACACACACACACACACAGAGACAGAGAAAGAGAGACAGAGGGAAAGAGAAAGAGAGAGACAGAGAGACAGAGACAGACAGAGAGAGATAGAGAGACAGAGACAGAGACAGAGACAGACAGAGACAGAGGCAGAGAGAGACAGAGACACAGAGAGACAGACAGAGAGACAGAGAGACAGAGACAGACAGAGACAGAGGCAGAGAGACAGAGACAGAGACAGAGACAGAGAGACAGACAGAGAGACAGACAGAGAGACAGAGAGACAGAGGTGACATCATAACCTTGTTGGAGTAAAGCGGCCTGGGAATGTACTAAGTCTCCTGGAGGAAGCTTACCAGGCGCTGCCTCTGCACTGTGAGAGACAGTATTGTTCCACACAGATGGCCTCACCTCCCCCACATCTGCGGAGTCAAGATTGGCCTTGTGCCGTGCTCCACACACCTGAAGAAGTCCTCCAGCCCCACACTGTTCCAGGTATGTTCGCAGAAGTGTAGGCTTTCCTGGCTTGTACAGGGTGCATTTCTGAGCGAGGCTGTCGAAGCCAGCTCCTGCTCTGGATGAGAAGTCACAGTACCCCCCGGCAGGGCCATCTTGGAGATGCCGATTTTCCATGTGAAGTGGCCCAGTGACCTTTATGGCAGGTTGTTGTTTTTGTGCTTTGTACTGCTGTTACAAAGTTGCCTGGACTGATAGCCCATCGTGTGGCCGGGCTTCTTCACACTGTCTGAGTCACAGTCTTCAGCTTGTGTGGTTTCTGCAGGCTCCAGCTTTTTCCTTAGAAGTAAGGAGTGAATGTGTGCAGATGAAACAAGGAGGAGAGCTAGAGAAAGTATCGTTACAGGGATAACTCCGGATGATTATCTTACAATTTTGCATAGTATATTCCTGTGTGTGTGTGTGTGTGTGTGTGTGTGTGTGTGTGTAAAACCTCCCATATATAAATATATAAAATATATAAAAGTGTATAGCATGGATAAAGTATTGTAACCTTCCATATCTCTAGCTATAGTATATAATATGCATAGTTGCATACAAACACACGTGCACATGCACACAGACACCTAAATACATAAATACTATCTGCTCAGTAATTATGTATACTGCATATTTATATATGGCATAAGGAACAGAATGGCTACTGTTCTGGCTGGTTTTGTGTGTCAACTCGACAAGAGCTGGAGTTAGCACAGAGAAAGGAGCCTCCCTTGAGGAAATGCCTCCATGAGACCCAGCTGTAAGGCATTTTCTCAATGAGTGATCAAGGGGGGAGGGCCCAGCCCATTGTGGGTGGGGGCATCCCTGGGCTGGTGGTCCTGGGTTCTATAAGAAAGCAAGCTGAGCAAGCCAGGGAAGCAAGTCAGTAAGAAACATCCCTCCATGGCCTCTGCATCAGCTCCTGCCTCCTGACCTGCTTGAGTTCCAGTCCTGACTTCCTTTAGTGATGAACAGCAATGTGGAAGTGTAAGCTGAATAAACCCTTTCCTCCCCAACTTGCTTCTTGGTCATGACGTTTTGTGCAGGAATAGAAACCCTGACTAAGACAAGCCAACATAGTGGGGTATTCCTGTAACAACCTGATCATGTTGGGGGAGGACTGTGGAAGGACTTTGGAACTTTGGGCTAGAAGAGCCGTTGGGATGTTAAGAGCTCTGTGGATGTTCTGTAGGAGCTTGGAAGATAATGTTGAGAACAGTGCAAACGATGGAGGCCTGGCTTATGAAATTTCAGAGGGAAGATTAAAGACTCTTTTCAGGACGGTTGCTGTTTTGATTGTGAAGATTCCGTGGTTTTGGTTAGCTGGGGCTGAAGAATCAGCTGTGATTAAGAAGATACCAGAATTGCTAAAGCGAAATCTTTGCGTTACTGGGAATATTGTTGCTGGTCAGCTGGTGCTAAGAGATTAATGGTGATTAAGAAGAGACCAGCATCACTGAGGTGAAATCTCTGAGAAGTGTTTTCTGAGAGTACAAAGAAGCTGTATTCCAGAGAGAGCCAAGGTTGTATCTGCTGCAGTAGCTGAACTTGGTAATGGGTAAGAGTCACCCAGGTGGTGCTGGTTTTGAAGGCATGAAGAGGTCATGAAGATCACCTGAGGATTGGCACTGTGAGGGGTCATGGAAGGCTATTGGGAAAGGTGCAGCCTCAGTTCCTGAATAAAGCCTTTCCACAGGAATGGAAACCCTGACACTCTATCTATCTATCTATCTATCTATACACACACACACACACACACACACACACACACACACACACACACACATATATATATATATATATATATGGAGGAATTCTCTAACAGACATACCCAGGGGCTTATCTCTTCTGTAATTCTAGCACCCAGTGGGTGGTTAATCCTAATGATCACAGAGTCCAATAAACACATATTGTGTCTTCTCTGTCTGGGTTTGGAGTCATTAGAAATGAAGGACACACGAGAGGGGCACCCTGAGATCAAAGCTTCAGTCTCCTTACTGGTACGCACATGGCCAAATAGCTTGTCTAACAAGCCAGCTGAATAAAGGACAAACAGAGATCTGTGGGTCTCTGCTGCAGAATGGGTGCCATAAAGCAGGTGGCCTCTGAGACAAAGAGATCTGGACAAGGTCCTGAGAAGACGCTAGCCTTTAGTACATCATCCAGAAACGTCTTTTTCCTCCTCAGCCAACAGTTGGATCTGCCCCATCAGCTTCCCTCATAATGCCTTTTTGTAACCACATCCAGCTCTCTTCTGACTCTCCCTGACCGGTCTACAAACCCTGTGAAGCATCCATGTAGCCCCAGTTGCTAGAATCCTGTCACGGATATCCACAGTGGTCCACCAACAATGCTCTCTCGTGGTTTCTCCTACCTGGGGAAACAGATACGCTTGAGACCTGGCTTCTCTTTATGGGTTTACTTAATTGCATGCAGGGATAGGGTGGTAGCTCAGTCAGTACAGGGCCTGCTTAGCAAGCATAAACTTAGCAAGCAACTCTTTGCTTGTGTAAAGAGTATAAAAAAGAAAACCCATGCTTGAAAAGGAAATAGAAAGCAGGGCATGATGGGACTTGTAGTCTCAGCACGGGAAAGGCTGAGACAGGCTCTGTCTGGACAACCAGCTTAGTGTACTTAGTGGTGATGACCCTGATTCAAAAGCAAGGATGGCCCCTGAGAAAGGACAGCTGAGTTCTTTGACATCTTTGCATGTGTAAACATTTATGCATTCATATGTGTGCACATACATATGCACAGGTCCTTTTATTAATCTTCTAAAACGTTAAGGGTTATTTTTAAAAAAAAACTATTTCCAAATGGAAATTTTATTAAGTTAAGCAAAACGACGTGAGGATGATTCTCACCTCCTCAAACAACAGTATAAAATCTCTTGATCGATTGAAACCCTATCTACCCCTTAATATGAGTTCTTAATTTGTCCAAATAATTATTTTCTAGTTTGGGGGTTATCTTGAGGTTGCTATGAGGTTCAGGCTGACTTCAAATTCCTGATCTTCTAGACCCCCTCTCCTCTGTGCTGGGATTTCAAGCATACGACAGGAAATCCTGCTTATTAAAGTCTTTTGCTTCATCGTATTCCTAGCTATGCCAGTTGTTTTGTTGTTTTAGCCTATTCCCCCGGGCTCCATAGTCCTTTTCAAATTGTTACTCTCCAATACGAGGCACACTATGTAGCAGATTTGAAAATGAGATCAGAGGAAGAGGATCCTGTGTGATCATCTAGTCACAGAGCTTCACAGCGTCTGTAAGTGATGGGAGGATTGTCCCTTCCTACGCGGTATTTATCTTTACAGTAGCCTTTCTTTCTTTAAGGTATGTGAGGGTCTGTGTGGGAATACCTACATGTAAGTGCACGTGAGGGGGTGGGGTGGGTAGGAGGAAGGCAGAAGAGGGCATCAGATGCCCTGCAGCTGGAGTTACAGACAGATGTGAGCTGCCTGATGGTGGGTCCTTGGAAGCCAGCTCCCAGCCTCCCGACAAACAGCAAATTTCTTAACAGTTCAGCGCCAGCTCTCGGATCTTCACTGCTTCCGAAAGTAAGAAAGTAACAGGTCTGTGTTCATCTCGCCTGCTACAATGTACCTCTCGGGGATTGAGAAAGACAGCCGGCATCTCCAGTTCAAAGGTAAGAGCATCACAAGGCTGGTTTTTCAACACAATTAGATGTGGGGTCAGACTTCAGCATTTAAAAACTATTTCAACCGACAATGCTCTCCGCTTATGATTTAGTTTGCTTCCCTAATGAACAAAACTAGCTTGCTAAGATTATGTGGGCAGAGTGGGGCAAAGCTTTTCTGCTCTAATCCGGAGCTGGCTGGTTTCCCTTGATGTACATACCTCAGTGCCTCTCAGTACTGCAGGAAATGCCGCTTTCTCCAAACAAAATTTCCCTATGAAAGCATTAAATATTGAAAAATCAACAATTGAATGAGCAAATTTGGGTAGGGCTGATTGTTGGAGATAAACTAGGTGAGATAAATGTCTAATATAATTGTTTTACAACTGTTACTAAAGCCCCAGACCAGACAGACCACCAGACTCAACTCTGTTCCACTCCGGCCTCTTAAGCCTTTCCTGCTCTTTAAGTGACCTGTAAGTCCTGTAAGTTATGAAGCCCAACAAGTTTCCTGCTTCACCAGGTTGGCTTGGGTGTAATTATTACTTTGGTCTGGCATGGGTTCTCTTCCGGGGATGAGCAGATATGTCATGTATCAAAGTCTCATACAGCACCCCAGGGGTCCCCACCTCTGCCTCCCTAACACTGATACAGATACATGCCTGGCTCGTTATGTGTGTTCTGTGCATCAGACCTCAACTCCTCCAGCATTTACTTCAAGGACTTTATCAACTGAGTAAACTGATCCACTTTGGTATCACCCCAGCCCAGGAATCTGCGAGTCTAAAACGGCAGGGTAACCCAGTGCCTCTGTCTCTTCCTCCCAGACAGGATGTGCTGTGCCCTTCCCTCTGAGTGGAATCACATTGCAGTCTGTACACACAGCAGGGCCACACTGTTTACCTTGGTTATCTACATATTTGTCAATTCAATATTCCTACAATGGGCTGCATATCCTCTGAGATCCCATAAGCCAGCGTTGCCTGGCAACAATGCTGCCCCGTGGGTCTGTCACTCCATGACGCATATCCGAGGACAAAGTCACTTGATGCTGCATTTCCAGACTGTGCCAGTGACACATGACTGCATATCATTGTTACCTGCTTTACGTAATTTACACAGCCACAGAACTGCGTGAGCAAGAAAACGACGTCAAAATCCATTAGTCCGATGGGGTTGAAATCTGACCGTCAGGCTGGGGAGCTGCTTTGGTGGAGTAGGTCATTATTATACAAGTTTGAGGGCTTGGGATTGGAAAGTTGGAAAGTTGTGACAGCCACCAGCAATCTCTCAGGAAGTAGAGACTGGGGAGTCCTTGGGGACAGACTGTCCCAATAAAGTGGACAAAATCAAGGAAGACATTCTATCCCAACCTGGGCTTCCAGATGCATGCACACATGTCCATAGATTCCCACATACTTACAAACACACATGCAAACAGACAGACATATACACCACCAACAAATACGTACAACACATACAAACACCTGACCTTCGAACATACAGGACAGAGGAAGAGACTTCTGGGAGGCACCTGTAAAAAAAAGTGAATTTTCTAAATATTTTCCTCCACTTATCTATTGGTTCTCTAAGTGTGGGATAGGCACGAGTGCAGGCTCACAAGAGCATGAGTCTGGAGGTCAGAAGGTAACTCATGGAAAATCTTTCCTTTGACCACACGGATCCTGGGATTGCTCTAATGATCAGGCTTAGTGGCACAAGCCTTCATCAGCTGACCCACATCATAGGCTGCAATTAAGGTGAATTTTGCAGGCAGTTGACAAGTTTAGAAAAGTACGGTACCCTTGATCCTTCAAACTCTCATGATCCCACACCTGATTCGACCTGGCAGATCTCTGAAGATGCCACCACCCCAGCTTCAGGAACTGTGAACAGAGAAGGGTTACTCAGCAGAAAGAGAAAGAACTCTTAGAGTAAATTTATTCAAAGGGATCCTGCACAGGGGTGAGAGATTGGTCACCTCAAAAGAAACTTCTAGAAATAGCAAAGATAGTACCTAAGTGGAAGACCGACTAGTGGGATAAACCAAACAATGAGTGAACCTGGAAAAATAAAATATGAACATTATGTCCAAAGTATTCTGGGGATGTAGTTCATTGGTAGAGGGCATGTCTAGCATGTACAAGGCCCCGGATTCAACTGTCAGCATCAAAGGATGAACAAATGAATGAACGAACGAATGAATGAATGAATGAATGAATGAAAAGAATCCCAAATAGAAATTAAAAATAAAAATAAAACAAAGAACAGCAGAAATTCTGTTGTGGCACTGAGGGTCAGGATCATCTGAGAGAACCCAGGAGTAACTGGGGAAGTGCCGGAAAGAGAACACTTGGAGAAATAAAGGCAACCATGAGAGACAGAAAGGAGAAATCCCTGTCAAATACCATATCAAAATGCAAGAGAGGCAACATTGAGAGCAACCAGAAAGAGGAGACACTGAACAGAGATAAAAAGATTAAACCTTGACCCAGGTAAGACACTTAAAACCTCATCAGAAAAAAGAAAGATAAAGGTACAGTTGTGAGTGAGAGACAGGAGGAAGGGGAGGGAGAGAGGGAGAGAGAGTCACCTGTGTGAAGAGAGGAGGGCACACTGGTATCCTTCATCATTACTCTCTGCTTTAATCTAGAGACAGAGCCTCTCTCTGTGCCTGGAGCTGACCTCAGCAATCTTTCAATCCCCTTCACAGTGCTTTTACACGGGTGTTGGGAATTTGAACGCTGGCCATCTCCCCAGGCTCCATACAAGAGAAAAAACCAGGGGTTTGAAAGACGGCTCAATAAGTAAAGTTCTTGGTGCCCAAGCAGGAGGACCTGAGTTTGATCCCCAGACCAGTGTCAAGGAACTGGGAACCTAATTCTAATACAGTGGAGGCAGAGACAAGAGGATCCTGGGGGTTCACGAACTGGCCAGCTGAGCTGAATCAGCAAGCTCCAAGTTCCGGTTCCAAAAGAGACCCTGACTAAAAGAAAACAAACAAACAAAAACCAAAAACCAGGTTGAAGAAGACACCATTTGTCTCTAGCCCCCACATGCAAGCACACACATACGTGCATGGATGGATGGATGGATGGATGGATGGATGGATGGATGGATGGATGGATGGATGGACAGATGGATAAATACATAGATGGATGGATTGATGCACGGACGGATGGATAAATACATAGGTAGGTGGATGGATGAACAGATGGATAAATACATGGATGGATGGACGGATGAATGGATAAATACATAGATAGATGGATGGATGGACAGATGGATAAATACATAGATAGATGGATGGATGGACGGATGGATGGATAAATACATAGATAGATGGATGGATGGATGGACGGACGGACGGATAGATGCATAGATGGATAGATAGGCAGATAGGCAGGCACATAAACTTCACGTATACACACACATACGTGCATGAACACAATACACAAATACACACGCACATAACACAGACACACGCACAATGGAAAACCAATCATCCTTATGCTCTTCTTTAGAAACTATTTTTCAAAAGCAAACTCAGGGGAAAACAAAGAAAGAAAGAAAGCCAACCACCTTTTGAGATGTCCGACATCTGAAGGCTTTTGTTGTCAGTGGACCTTTGAAAGGAAGTGCTCCTGGAAACCGTTCTGGCTTGCGAGTCAATGGTCCCGATGAGGAGACCTTGTAAAGGAAAGTGCTGTGGTTAAACAGAGCTGACCTTCGCTTTTCATTTTAAATTCTATGAAGACGCCTGACTGCTTTGAACAAAGTGAGCAGCAAACTGCCAGCCAGCCCCAGCATGCATTGCAGGCTTCTAACATGGCCTCTCTGTGTGGCATAGGCTGATGGGTTGCAGTGAGTGTGTAATGTCTGCCACTTTGTGCTGAGCTCCAGAGCCTGTGGTAGCACGTCTTCCCTGGACACACATCACTGAGGGCTCTGCATCCCTCAGTTCCTGGTCTCTGTCCTCAGTTTAAGAGCAGGAGTCTCTGACTTCAGGATTTGTGCTTCCACCTCTGGCCTGCAGGCAAGGCTCCTTCCACTTGCCCTTTGCAGGGTTTTATGCCCTTCTCTAGGCCCAAAGGAGGACCCAGGCAAGGGTGAGCCATGCCAAATGACAAGCCCGACTTCTGAATAAACAATGACCTTTGTTTTTTTCTGGGTTAGGCTTCTCACCTACTCCACCCCCCCACCCCACCCCCGTGTTGCCTATGAGCTACATGTCCCCTGCAAGTCACAAACACCACCTCGGCACTTAAGAACAAAACATCAGCTCATTTCTGGTGAACCCAGAGGCTCACGGGCCTTTAGAGGAAACAGCTGTTCAAATGCAGCTTCTCAGCATCCATGTTTCAAGGCTTCTTCACTCCCAGGATTCTCTCTGCCTTGGCATCTTTCAGGGTTGCCGCCCAGAATGGGATGGACACGGGGAGGTAAATAAGATGTGTACTACATTGTGTGCACTTAGACACTTTGAAATACGGGCTGGGAAGATGGCTCAGTGGTTAAGAGGTGTACCCTTCCGAAAGGTCTGAGTTTGACTCCCAGCACGCACACTGGTGGCCTACAACTGCCTATAACTCCAGCTCCAGGGGAATCTGAGGACCTCTTCTGGCTTTCTTCACTCCTGTGCAATCCATAATCACACACGTGTACCCAGAACGCTCATGTACACGACAGTCACACACATGTACCCAGAACACTCATGTGCACGACAGTCACACACATGTACCCAGAACACTCATGTGCACAATAGTCACACACATGTACCCATGACTAAAAAAAGTTTGTTTTAAAAAAATTTAACTAGCAAGGTGATTGGTAATTTTGTAACTCGGTGAGTGGAACCAGCTGTTACAGCTGTGTATTTGACTTCAGTCCTTCATTGATTATGGCCTTGATTTACTGACTTGTTTTGGGGAAGCATGTATTTAACCGAATAATAGCAGGAGGAAGGGAAGGGAATTTGAACAGGAGGTGTGAGAGGCCCTCCTGGCTCAGCACCCAGAGTAGCTGCTTTTATTAAACAACAGATCATGTTTCCTCTGATTCATCCATCATGGCTGCCCAGGAACTACGTAATCATATTTTATTGCATTCTTATTTATTGCTGGGATTACTAATTTTACTACTGAGGATATAACTTTACATAAATTTTGTTCTTTCACTGTTTGTATGCATACATATTTTTGAATAAGTGCAATTAATACGACAGGTATGTGGTAGATCTTTTTTAGAGACAAAATAAATATTATGTTGCATTTTTCCATCATTGGGCAATGATTATGAACTTCCTGTTTGAAACACATAAATGTGGGCCTTTCTACAAGTTCAGGACAAACAAATAAATCACTTTCTTTTTCATTTGTACAACAATGTTGATATATTCATCTTTGGTTCTGTTTTTTGTATTCTGGATTCAAGAAAGAAGTCAGGTTGAGGGAAAAAAAACCACGTAGGTACCATTTGAAAGCTGCAAGTGTACCAGGCATTTTAGGGCTGCCTGGTTTTAAGTCTCCGTAATTCATAACGGATGGTTACCCAGAATGTACCTAACTTAACCTTCCTTCCTTCATCTGTGAGTTGCTGGAAGCATAATGAGTAGTGATGAGGTTTGGGTTAACTAGCCCATGTACAGTTTCTAGAAGGTTCCTGACACATAGCAAGCACTTGCACTATGGCTACTGTAGCATCCTCCAACTTGCATTTGTTGTGATGTGTGAATTGAACTTCCCAGGGCTCGTAAAAAAAAAAAAAGAAGTTAAAAAAAACAAGAGAGGAGGAGAAAGAGAGATGGGGCAGGTAGGAGGGGGAAGGGAGGGGAGGGGAAGGAAGAGGGGAGGGGGATGGAGAAAACCTGTTCTCGTTCCACGAAGCCAAAGCCGAATGAGCAAATTAGAGACTATGGAGAGTGGAGAGTAAATGGTGCAAACCAGAGCCAAATTACCTCAGGCCATTCTTAGTTGCTTGACAGCCACTCCACGCCCACACCATGTCTGACTAATACCCTTGTAACTATCAAAACCTTACAATGTAGCCTTAGCAGATCTAGTATTCACTGATGCAAAAAGCTAAGGACGCCATCAGACAGCACCTGAAACCTGCGGCTCAGCGTCCCAGCCCTGCTTTGCTGAATCTCATCTCTCTGTTTACTTGGTAATCTTGTGCCAGGAAGCGTTCATGAACCCCAAAACACCAATGAGGAGCCAACTCCACGGTAATCACGTAAGGGTCTTTATTTACAGAGCTTGGGCCACACCCGCCATTTCTGACCCAGCAGAACAGGAGGCAACAGCCCCGAGGTCACTTTCAAACAGGTATTCATAGAGGCAAGGAGAGGATTTCTAGCCTGGTACATATTTGATAGGGGGCCCATTATGGCCTTCAGTGTAATTCACTGGTGCTGGGAGCCAAACCATTAACTTCTGTTTTTCTCTTGATTGGCGCTTGTTAGGAAGTGACGTGTCAGGGGCGGGCTTGTAACCTGGAGGTGCAGATTCGTTAGGGAATAACCTAGAAACGTGCTAGATGCAGGCTTCGTTGTGGGGGGTAACCTGGAAACTAGTGCTAGACCCAGGTCTTATTGGGGGTAGCCTGGAACCGGTGCTAGGTACTGGCCTGTTAGTTAGCTTGAGTTCAACCTTGAGTCAGGTTCTCTGAGATGGAGTCTGAACCCAAAAGATCTGGTCTCTCAGGAACTCTTTGATTTATGACATTCTTTGCTCTGCATTAATTAAAAATCTCACCTAACAACATCCTCTGTGCAATGTGGTATTGGGGGAAACCTGAACCTATGTTCTGGGGTCACTCTAATTTAGCTCCCCATTAAACTCTTGCTGCCTCTGAGGTGAGAGTTGTGTTTTTCACCTCCACAAAAGAAAGTCATTTCAAAACACTCAGACATGTCCGGTTCATGCCCCAATGGCCACATGAACCCCAAGACAGCTGTGAACCAGGACTACACAAAAGTGCTATCCTGTTTAAGACAGCGGGTGCTGTGCGTGATCGTTTTAATTCGACAGTGTAGCTTGCTAACACGAAATTTGCAGATGACAACAAACGTGAGTTCACAATGTCTACAAAGGGTTGGTATTTTAGTTAGCAACATGGGAGGAAAGGGCTTATGCGGCTGACACTCCCACATTGGAGTGCATCATTGAAGGAAGCCAGGGGAAGAACTCAAACAGGCAGGAACCTGGAGGCAGGAGCTGATGCAGAGGCCATGGAGGGGTGCTGCTTACTGGCTTGCTCTCATAGCTTACTCAGCCTGCCTCCTTATAGAACCCAGGACCACCAACCAGTCCAGGGTCAGCACCACTCACAATGGACTGGACCCTCTCCTGTCAATCACTAATTAAGAAAATGTTGGGGATTTAGCTCAGTGGTAGAGTGCTTGCCTAGCAAGCACAAGGCCCTGGGTTCGGTCCTCAGCCCCGGAAAAAAAAAAAAAAAAAAAAAAAAGAAGAAGAAGAAGAAAATGCCCTACAGTCAGATTGTGTGGAGGCATTTTCTCAATTCAGACAACTATAGCTTGTGTCAATTTGACACACAACTAGCTAGGACAGTTGGCCATTCCTGTGTGACTTCACCGTGTGGTGCCCAGGTTCATTCCATCAATAATTCCAGAGCTGAGTTCCCAGCATATGAAACAGTGGATGAGTGGACAATCCAGGCTTCCATAGACAGCAGGGGATGCTCCAGCTACTTGAATGATGCGGGAACTGCTGTTTTGTTCTATGATCGATTATGGGTAGTTAGGGATCATAGCTCCTTTGTATAAAAAGGGTGTGAGGAGTTGTTTCCAGGTGGTCCTGCAGTCTTACCTGATTCAGAGGTGAGCCTGCCCCTCCCCATAGGGTCTGCTGTCAGTGTGTGTGTGTGTGTGTGTGTGTGTGTGTGTGTGTATCTGTGTGTGTCTGTGTATGTCTGTGTGTCTGTGTATGTCTGTGTCTCTGTGTGTGTGTCTGTGTATGTCTGTGTCTCTGTGTGTGTGTGTGTATCTGTGTGTGTCTGTGTATGTCTGTGTCTCTCTGTGTGTGTGATGTATGTGTCTGTATATGTCTATATGTGCCTTTGTCTCTGTGTGTGTCTGTATTTGTGTCTGTGTGTATCTGTATGTATATGTTTGTGTCTGTGTCTGTGTATGTCTGTATGTGTGTGTCTGTGTCTGTCTGTATGTGTCTGTATGTGTGTGTCTGTGTATATCTGTTTGTGTCTGTATATGTCTGTATGTGTGTGTCTGTGTATATCTGTTTGTGTCTGTGTCTGTCTGTATGTGTGTGTCTGTGTGTATCTGTGTCTGTGTCTGTCTGTTTGTGTCTGTCTGTATATGTCTGTCTTTATGTGTCTGTTTGTGTGTGTCTGTGTGTATCTGTGTCTGTGTCTGTCTGTTTGTGTCTGTTTGTGTCTGTGTCTGTCTGTATGTGTCTGTATGTGTGTGTCTGTGTATATCTGTTTGTGTCTGTGTATGTCTGTATGTGTGTGTCTGTGAGTGTCTGTGTGTATCTGTTTGTGTCTGTGTCTGTCTGTATGTGTCTGTATGTGTGTGTCTGTGTGTGTCTGTGTATATCTGTTTGTGTCTGTGTATGTCTGTATGTGTGTGTCTGTGTGTGTCTGTGTGTATCTGTTTGTGTCTGTCTGTATGTGTCTGTATGTGTGTGTCTGTGTATATCTGTTTGTGTCTGTGTCTGTCTGTATGTGTGTGTCTGTGTGTATCTGTGTCTGTGTCTGTCTGTTTGTGTCTGTCTGTATATGTCTGTCTTTATGTGTTTGTCTGTGTGTGTCTGTGTGTATCTGTTTGGGTCTGTGTCTGTCTGTTTGTGTCTGTGTCTGTCTGTGTGTGTCTGTATGTGTGAGAGAGAAAGCAAGTGTGCATGCTTCTCCAAGCTGCAGAGCCCTCTGCACTCATTGCTCCAGGTTCAGGTAGCCAACATGGTTCCTATGCTGGCTTCGTGTTGCATGTCTTTATATTTGCCAGAATGCTCACCAATGAGCACTTCTCCTCTGGCTTCCTTCATTGTGAACAGGGGTTGGGAAGGTGGGACGTTTAAATCACATCACCACTATGACTCCCCAAAATAACTTGGCAATGGCCAGAAAGACAAACTGGTGGTGGGGTATTTTGCTATGCTCTGCCCGGTGCTCTGACAGGCACATTGAATAGTATCTGGAAGGATTTCAGTGACAGTGACAATCTGTTCTTGTCACCGTTCATCATTCTATGCTGAGATGGTAAGGGACATAGGAGTAGTTGCTACCCTGGCCCACCTGATGGGAAGGCACAAACACTTAGACACTGTACTGTTTTTTTCATGATCCTGACGTGGCTCTTTGATGACCCCCCCGGGGGGGATTTGTGGCACACAAGACTGGCTGTGGTGGCATTTTCTATCTGAGAAAGTTCCTTTCTTATCTCAGAAGGATGGCGGTCTTTAAACACCTTTTGTTTCCTCAGCTCTCCTTGCTTCTGATGCATGCAGAGGCGTTTGTCAGAGCACGCTCACTCACTGTTCCAGGCGGAAGCTGCTGCTCTCTGCTCTCTTGGAGCTGTTTTAACTGCTCTTAGGCTGGATAAAAATGCTATTCTTAGCCCAGTGTTTCTTAAGTCGCTGAAAAGTTTTTTTTTCTTCCTCCCAACTCAAGTCTTTGCAAGCAAGACATTACACTTCTTGGCTCCGTATCACACAATTAACTCCAGCCGGATGGTTTGGAAGCCCCTCCCACTATGTTGTCTAAACACTCGGCCCCTGCTGCAAGCAAGGAAATGATTAATTTTGCCTCCAGGCTTTTTCTTGCACAGGAGTTCTCTGTGGTGCATTCTCACCATGGTATTGCCAAGATTTCCTTGGCCAGTCGTTCTTGACTCAGCTTGAGGATCGGATGTTGCCATCTCCCTGGCTGCGCTGGACAGCTCTTTAAAAGGCTCTGCGAAGCAAAGTGTTTGGGGGAGAAAAGTACATCAGAACTGATAAACCGACTTCGTGCTGGGCCCTCCACTTGGGCAAAAATTGTAGGAAAGAGACTTTAACACTGCAGGAGGCAAATTGTGTGCCTTGCTCTCTAAAACAGGATAAGAAAACGGGCGATCGCTCTTAATTCATGTGGGTAGAACCCCCTAATAGAGGCTGCATGTTTAAAATAATCTGTATTTAAAGCTGCGCCAAACAACTAGGCTTATTCAGGGCTGTATGGACAGATGGCACAGCAAAATCAACCTTTAAGTTTTGCTTAAGCATGGTAATTGAATATGTTATTCAAAAAGGATTGTAGTAAAAAACTTCTCACATTAAAAAACAATGAAGCACTGCTGGTGGTTAAGTTGTAATCGTTGGCACACGTGTGCAGGTCTGTAGGTGGGCGTGGGGAATGTATTTAGAGATACTCAGCCTTTGGGGCTGTGAGCTGGCTCAACTGTCAAGAGCACTTGCAGCTCTTCACGAGGACCTAATTTCAGTTCCCGGCATTCCTGTCAGATGGCTCACCGTCATCTGTCACTCTAGCTCCGGGCTCCAGAATGCTCTCTTCCTCTCTGAGAGTAACGGCATGTAAGCAAACTTACATGTATGTGCACACACACACACACACACACACACACACACACAAATGAGATTATCACCCTGCATACTGCTGCACAGAAGAAAGTTACTTGCATGAAGGCTGCTTTAATCAAACTTTATTGCAATGTGGAACGAGGTCCCCAGGCACCTGGGGAGTGCTCTCGTCTAAGTGACGAAGTTTTACCTAATGTGTTGCAGTGTCAGCAAAAGCTGTCACTGTGATCCTTTACTCTGCGGCATTCGTGTGATGCCGTCTCAAATTCAACATGGATCCCGAGCAGGGCAGTGAGGTAACTGAATTCATTACATTTTTATAAGATATCGCTTTCATCTACAGTAAGCCATACATTTCCAGCCTATGACCTTGCAAAGAATTGATCCACCAGAGAACAGGGCAGCCTGTAGTAGACTCGTCTCCTCACCAAGGCTAAGTAGGAGAGAGAGCTTCAAGAACCAGGATCCAAGGACTAAATGAGCCAGCTTTCTACAAAATGCTTTGATCTCTCCAGCATCCTAGAGCATCTTTTGACTCTTGTCGCAGAGTAAGAGGCTGAGAAGCCTGGCAGAGAGCAGCTGCCGGGAGTCTAAGAAGTTGGAGTGACTTAGATAATCACCCAAGGCAGGCACATGAATACTGGTAGCTGGGTCTGCCATAGCAGATGGGCAGAGGAGCTCAGGTCCCAGAGCTTGTCGGCACAGATATCCCTCAAGGCTGATGCTGACTCCCCTGCTGGATGGTGACCAGGACAGGGTAGGCAGGAAGGAGGTAAAAGGTGTAGGAGTGCCCGGTGGCTTCATTAGAAGTCAGTCGAGAATCCTTTGGCTAGGTCTACAGGGGGCAGCTACGCACATTCCCAGTTCACTGTGCACCCCTCTTTCCTTTCAGGTTTATAAATTGCTTGGGTTTGTTTGAACCGCTCCATAAAGACTCCCTAGACTGAATACGCAACAGAAATCTATAGCTCTCAGCTCCAGAGACAGTGAAGTCCAGGATCAAGGCAGCAGCAGACCGAGTCTCACTGAGGGCAATCCATCTGCCTCAGAGATGGTTGCTACTATCTTACCACATGGTGTGTGAGGCGAGCACGGTTCTTAAGCTTCTTCTATGAGGACATGGGCCCCATGGAAGAGAAACCCTCACAACACCTGAAACTCCGTCCCCCTTAATACAACCACATTGGGAATTGGGTGTCACTAAATGAACTTGGTGGGCACAGACATCCCGACCATGGGGTGTAGGGTAGATTCTGTAGTGGAGAGATCTGCAGGCCCACCATTTCCAGGTTTGCCCTTCCTGTAGTTCCTTTTACTGTGCGTATCCAACCAATCTGATAGCTTTATTCTTCCCTAGCTCGTTTACAATTACATAGGTGCCATTTATCAAGAATCCATTTTTCAGGCCCGTTTGTGATTTCAAAGGAAACCTTACCCAACAACAAACATAGGAATAAACAGGTTTGTATTTTCAGACTTATAATTAGTCCTACAAATTCACATCTATGTATTTCAATAGATTCCAGTTCACAAGTGTTTGCAGGATGTGTACCAGTCATCAGCTCCCTCCACTCCCCCCGGGTCACCTGCACCTCCTCTCTGCAAATAACTTCATGTCTTTTCTTCTTCTTCTTCTTCCTCTTCCTCTTCCTCTTCCTCTTCCTCTTCTTCTTCTTCCTCTTCCTCTTCCTCTTCCTCTTCCTCTTCTTCTTCTTCTTCTTCTTTTCTTCCTCTTCCTCTTCTTCTTCTTCTTCTTCTCCTTCTCCTTCTCCTTCTCCTTCTCCTTCTCCTTCTCCTTCTCCTTCTCCTTCTCCTTCTCCTTCTCCTTCTCCTTCTCCTTCTTCTTCTTCTTCTTCTTCTTCTTCTTCTTCTTCTTCCCTTCTCCTTCTCCTTCTCCTCCTCCTCCTCCTCCTCCTTCTTCTTCTTCAAACCTATCAACCCTCGCTCCTCCTCAAAGCACTAAGCCAAGGACAAAACCTTCAGCTCATGAGCTTTTGTAGGGAGCTAAGGGGAGGGGTGGCAGCTTGCTGTCCTCTTGTACTGTAAAGCAGCCTGAGTGGGGCAGAGTTAGATGAGGGAGGGAGGGTAACCAGGTTTCCGATGTGGCCTTTCCCTAAGAGGCCTCTTACTCCAGGATTCTCAATGTAATCTGAATAATTTAGTCTTTCTGCCCAAGGCAGTGACTTTCAAATGGTCTTATGGTCCGTGACATCAGTTCCCTGGCCCCAGGAAAGTGGGTGACACTCAGAGGTGTCCTTTGTGTAGTGACACAGTGCAGGGTGTTGTCTGATGTGGGTTTTGTAAGCTTACGACTAGAACCGATTCCTAGACAGATGCCTCATCCTATGGGGTCAACTTGTACATCCTTTTGAAGTGTGTCGGTGTTGTGATCAGACAGCTGTAAGACGTGAAACCGGATGGTTCATTTTCAAAAGCACCTTGGGCCAGATTTAGGTAAGCAGGAAACACCAGGCCCTGGTGGAGCTGGGTCATCCAGCTATTTCTCCCACCCAAATTCTGGTGAGCCAGTGTGAAAGTCTAGAATAGGAAATTACTAACAGCCTAGTCTTCCTGCAAGACCATGCCTCAGGTAAGCATTAAAATGAGCAGGAAGTAAAACACAGTTTCAAGAAAAAGACGAACATAAGCAGTAGAGGAAAAGAGAAGTCCTTGAGCCCTCCTGATTACTCTACCAGAAAGTATAGAAAAAGTCTGTTGCATTAGCACTAGAAAAACTATCTCCTGGGCTCGTTCAGTGGGTCAGCCATCCTAGGCCAATTCACAGCCTTGCAAAGTCATAACGTAAGCTGCCTCAGTTTTGCTGCTCTGACTCTCCAGTGCTTTTGATTGTGAAGCGACAAACTTGAGAGTCAGCAAACAACTCTTTGCCATGTGGCTGGACAGCCATCTTCATGCTGTGATGCTCTGCCCATGAGCGGAGGGGATCTTGTTGTATGGGTGCAGCTATGAGGTAATCCAGCTGGCATCTCAATGGGGACGATGTTTCTGTGGACCCAGCCACACGGAACAGGAGGGACAGGCTAGGTAACTTGACCAAGGGGCACCGGGATAGCTAGCAAAGCAGTATTTCAGGGTGTGTCTGAGGATTCCTCTGAAGGAGATTAGCAGCTGTATCAGGGAACTAATGAGGAAAGTTGTGCCATTAGTCCAAATGGGCCCCTTAACATCAAATCATCAATCATGACAATACCAAAGACACGGTCATAGGCCAACCTGATTTTGGTAATCCCTCAATTGAGATTCCCTCAGATGACTCTAAGTTGTGTAATAATGACAGCTGAGGCTCACTAGGACACATTGTCACCCAGATATCAGATCTCCAATGGTTGCCCACCCCCTCCCACCAATGAACAGAGACAGCAACCGAATCCTGGAGCTGTTCTTTATTCATAGAGTCAACAGTCTGAGGAGACAGGGGACTCACATCCTAGCACTCCTCCTTGCTGCTCTCATCTCCAGCCCGTGCACTTTAGCACTTTACAACGACTAAAAGCAAGGGATTCAATCTTTTCAAAGTCCAGTCCTGCCCCTGTGGTCAGACCAGTGGCCTCCTCTCTGAGATTCAAGGAGTTGATGCTTTTCTTGTGTAATTTCCTGTGCCTCTCTCTCTCTCTCTCTCTCTCTCTCTCTCTCTCTCTCTCTCTCTTTCTCTCTCTCTCTCTCTCTCTCTCACACACACACACACACACACAGGGAGAGAGAGAGACAGAGAGACAGAGAAAGAGACAGAGAGAAACAGAGACAGAGAGAAACAGAGACAGAGAGACAGAGACAGAGAGAAACAGAGACAGAGAGAGACAGAGACAGAGACAGAGAGAGAGAGAGAGAGAGAGAGAGAGAGAGAGAGAGAGAGAGACCACTACTTCCAAGGCTGCTAAGCCACACATTTCTTCAAAGGTGACATCTAGTTTAAAAGTTAACACAAACTGTTAGCACCGAGCATGCATGGGCTATTAGTCTATGCAGTATATACATGCAGATTCCTTCCTATAGTATAAAGTACAAATGTGTTCTCATACAGAGCACTGAAGTATCCCCGTTAGCTCCTCCCATACTTATCTGCCCTACTTGTTCCGTTAGCAACACCGTCAGCCTCCCCGATGGCTCTGGACTTAGAGCAAACCACACTGAAGGTTTCTTTGGCTCTCTGTTGGCAGAGGGCTTTTCCTGATGCTGCTCAGGCTCCATCACTGTGTTCCTGCCTCCCTGTCTACCCCAGATCTGACTCTTTCTCACTGGTTCTACTTCCAAGAGGCTCACTAGTGGCGATGCATTATTATGAGAATATCTCTTAAATTCTAAGAGACCAGAACTTTTGCTGGACCTCACAGCTGAGGTTGCTAATGTACCTTGCTATCGCTTTAAGATGGCTCTCCTACTGTCTTCAGCCTCTTTGATTAAGCTGCCTTTAAGAGAAACAATGTAACAACTAAGCTTACATGCCTTGGATTTTATAACCAAGCTAAGGCATGGCTGTAATCCTAAGCTACGTTCTCTCCCGTGCCCTGAGCCATGAGTAGAGCGTGCGTATATCTGAGTTAGGCTAATCATTTGTGAAAACAGAAGAGAGGATGAATCTGGCTTTGTAAAACTCACATCCACCATAAATGTGGAACACAACCTACAGCTGTTGTTTGATAAACATCAATGTTTATAATTCTGCTGTTATACGGGTTGGTTGGGATTGGTGACTTAATCCTTCGGAAAACTGTGTTAAAGATTTCTGTCTTCTTTTTTCCTTCCTTGTGTGATGCTATCCTTGTTGTGCAATTAAAGAAAAAAAGGCAAAGCCCTTTGCTTGGGACAGGCACAGCACAGGGACACGCCAACACAGAGATAGGGACAGACAGATTCACCAGACAGCACTCAGGCAGACACAGACACTTACTCATAGACAGGCAGGCAGGCAGGCAGACAGGCAGGCAGACAGACAGGAGTTATGGATGACATCAGAAGGAGCAGTAAAGAGAGGGGATAGAAAGTACAAGTGATTGGATGGGGGAAAGGGAAACGTGGGGAAAATGAGGAACATGGGAGAAATAGGAACCTTCAGTTAGAGAAGGTGAGAGCTGATGTGTTTATAAAAAGATAAAGAGAGAGGGGGGATTATGTTCTTTGGGGGTTTGGGGAAAGGGGTGCCTCAGGAGGCCAGTGCTGAGACACCCCTTTCCCAGAGGGACCAGCCACATGACTGTATAGTATAGAATAGAGTTTATTCAGGGCATGGGGAGGGGAGTTAAGAGGATAGTAAGGGCAGAGAAAGACAGAGAAAGTAGAGAAGAGTAGAGAAGGAGAGGGGTAGGGTAGAGGCCAGCCATGAGCATGTGGAAAGAAGGGGGAAGGGGAACGGGGAGAGAAGGGACAAAAGGGGGAAGAGGGTAAGAGCAAGAGAGCAAGAGCAAGAGAGTGAGGAGGGGACAAGCAGCTCCTTTTATAGTGTCAGGCACAACTGGCTGTTGCCAGGTAACTGTGGGGGCGGAGCTTAGATAGAATGCTAACAGGGGTGGTAAAACAGAAAGAGGAGTAAACAGTAGTAAGAATGTCTGGAAAAAGTCCTAAGGAACCATATTACTATCTACCTACAGTTATGGTGTCAAAAACCAGGGCCTAACATTGAGAAACTGCAAGGCAAATTTTTATTCTTTATGGCCAGGCCAAGTTTGCATCTCTCTAGGCAGAAAAATGAAGCTGTGTAGAGGAGAAGCAAGAAGAGGTCCTTTTATAACAAGCAATTTTTATAACAAGCGATTTTCTAAAAATGGAAGTTTGCAGTGGTTTTTATGATGGAGAGAAAGGTACCTGGTACGGGTTTATCATCAGTCAGTTAACACCCCATTGACAGTTTACGGTCAGTCAATTCTTAATGGAAACAACTTACAGTGTGTAATTCACAAGGCCATCGAGGAAGAACAAAACCAAACCCAGGGGACCTTCAGCTAAGCGCCTGATCAAAGTCTAACATTGTTTAGATTAAAAAGGAAAGGAATCAGCAGTTCTACATTCCCCACTCCTACTAGGGGATTTCTGAATCATTGGAAATGATCATCTCCAATAGGAATTGGCCCCAAATGTTCATAATGGCCCCTCAGGACCGTTAGTTTAATGATCCCAAGTCTTTCATTGACAAATTTTATCACTGCATTCAGAAGACACGGTCCATCCGTGAGAGTCAGGAAAATAAGTAATAATGGACCAATTACAGTGCTAGAAGGTACAAGGAAAGGTAGTTAACCGTGCAGACCAGGAAACTAGAGACTCACACCAATTTTGACTGTTTGAATATAACTTTTCTCTTTCCTTAATTCTTTGTTTAACTAGGCTCAAACTTTCTCTGCCCATTCCCAAGTGATTGGTATGGTTCTCCGAGAGCCATGCAGATCCCCTGTTGCATGTCGAGGAGGTCAAGTCCCCTTGGTCCTGCAATATGACCTTTGCCACGGGGTCCAGAGAGGAAGTCAGATAGCTGATGGGTGTTTCCAGCCCAGATCCAGTCAGTCTCTTGCCTCAGGAGCTTGGTTATGATCACCAATGACAAGTGCAGCACAGTTCCCAGATCTATTGATCCTACTGTTCCCAATCCTACCACCAGGGGAGCCAGCACCCCAGCTGCTCTAGTAAAAGTCCTAACTGTTCTCCACCTGAATAGTAATAGACCTAAGAAATCAATGAACTAAAACGCAGAAACCAGAAGTCTCAGTAACAATGAAGAGATCCGATAACCACCAGCCTCATGGTACCCAGACAGGACTCATCATCCAGTTAAGGCATCACTGATGTAAGAGCCAACAGTAATTAGCAGAAGCAGAGGGGCCGAAGGCCCTGAGGTGGCTGACATCTTAGTACCTACCTAGCAGAAGCCCAGAAACGAACATGGCACCAGCCGTGTTTATTTTATCTCAGGTCTCTTTTTAGAATGTTTCTTTGAGTGCTGCCACATTTATAATCTGAATGGTTTGTACAAAGCAGGCCACGTGCCCTATCGTATTGTAGAACTAAAATGAATCTACCAGTTGGTAATCAGGGCCAAGTTTCCTAGTATGTCAACTGGCATCATAGGTAGCTATCTTAGTCAGGGTTTCTATTCCTGCACAAAACATCACGACCAAGAAGCAAGCTGGGGAGGAAAGGGTTTATTCAGCTTACACTTCCACATTGCTGTCCATCACCAAAGGAAGTCAGGAC
Organism: Rattus norvegicus; assembly: GCF_021556685.1. Taxonomy (NCBI): domain Eukaryota; kingdom Metazoa; phylum Chordata; class Mammalia; order Rodentia; family Muridae; genus Rattus; species Rattus norvegicus. The sequence continues at coordinate 12,872,927 of NC_141550.1, read as the reverse complement.
AGGAACTCACACAGGGCAGGAACTTGGAGGCAGGAGCTGATGCAGAGGCCATGGAGGGATGTTACTTACTGACTTGCTTCCCCTGGCTTGCTCGGCTTGCTCTCTTATAGAACCCAGGACCACCAACCCAGGGATGGCTCCACCCACAATGGGCTGGGCCCTCCCCCCTTGATCACTAATTGAGAAAATGCCTTACAGCTGGATCTCATGGAGGCATTTCCTCAAGGGAGGCTTCTTTCTCTGGGATAACTCCAGCTTGTGTCAAGTTGACACACAAAACCAGCCAGTATAGTAGCCATTCTTTCCCTTATGCCATACTGAGCAGACAGCATTTATGTATCTAAGTGCATGTGCATGAGTGTGAATGATTAAAGAAAAAGAGGCCATGCATTTGAAAGAGAGCAAATGAGTATAATATGTGGGAAGAGTTGGAGGGAGGAAAGAGAAGGGAGAAATGATTTAATTATATATATAATTTAAGAAAACAAGAGTCCTATTAGGGGCCAGCAAGATTGCTCAGTGGTAAGGATACTGACGATGCCAATCCTAGTGACCTGATTCAACTTCCAGAACCCACATAAAATTGTTGCCCATTTATAATTCCAGGACTTCAGAGACAGAGGCAGGAGGATTGCCTGGAGCTTGCTGGCTAGAGAGCATAGCCTACTCAGTGAGATCTAGACCAACAAAGAGACTCCGCCCTGCCTCTAAACAACAGGACATATCGACAGCTGAGGTTGGCCTCAGTTTCCTGCCCATGCTGTGCACACCAATTCCTGCCTTTTGGTGAAGGGATGGAGGTATTGGGGGGGGGGGTGCTCAGATCTGAGCCACCTATTCCTTCTGCTCTGTGTAAATACGCCTGCTAAGAGTAAAGACCTTAAACTCTAACAGGCTCCCCGATCTCCGAACGCCCCCGACCTAAGCACAGCTGACTCCACAACGGAAGTTCCAAATGAAAACAAAGACCTAATCCATCAAAGCCCATGTCCCAGGGAATGCCGCTAAATCCACGGACCAGGCCTTTTAACTTCTGGGGTTCTGCTTCTGGCTGTTCTTGTTAACAGAAGTATGTCAACACAGAATATTGTTTCTGTGCTTAAAGCTCATCTTGAGAAAGGCTTGGGGCTACACTGAGATCCCAAACACCCAGTTCTGCTGGCCAGTTAATAAAGGCTTTCTATTGGCTTAGACCTTTGTCCAAATGATCTTCTCTACGGTGGGTGTCCCACAACAAAACTTGGTCCGAAATCCATACGTTTGATAAGGGTTCCTAACACGTTGAAGTGGTACTTCTTTACTGTGTTCTGTATGTAAACACCTCCCTTTCCCCACTTTATTATTTCTTTTCCCTTGATGCAGTGAGGCTGAGTCATTTCCAACCCACCTTAAATAAACTCCAAAGATATGTTTTCAGCCTTAGAAATACATGAATTGACTCAAAAACTGTATTCATGAAAAAAATTGCCTTATTTGGTTCATCTCTCTTTAACATTTTTTTTCATAGCAAGGGAAGTTATTTTTGCACAGGAAATTGCTTCATGGAGTCTTTTTAGAGATTTAAGAATTTCAGTGTTTTCAGGATCATAATTGTGGCTAAGATTTATCAAGTAATTACTGCTAAGTCTGTTGCTGTTTATTTAAGAGTGCTTGAGTTGCCAGAGTAACCACTAATTTTCAACTTAAGTACATTTTGGGTGGATTGTTTTCTGAGGTAAAATATTGGCTGTGCTAGTTACTGCCCCTGGATGAATAGAATAGGAATAATATGTTTTTAATCAGGCCTATGATGTATGAGCCACCCCCTGCTCATTACAACCGTCTGGGAAGGAGGAATTGGTTTTATCCAGGCCCGGCAGACAAGGAAACTGGGTTCGGAGTACATAACAAAGCTCTCCCATTTCATCAGCTACAGAAGGACAGTGAGAGCGAGTGCCACCCCTACCCCAAGTCCCTGTCATTTCGCTGTCTTTTCCCAATCCCTGTTGACTCTCAACCCAGTGTCTTCATTACAGTTACACATTTCAGTCATGTCATGTTGGACAGCACTTCAGAGATGTCCCGTCTTCCAGTAAGGTATAACCCTTCCCAGCAAAGGCCATGCTTAAATAGCCAACAGCCTTCAAATGTGCAGGGAGTGGGATTAGAGGGATGGCTCTGTGGTTCAGCGTTCCGGATGCTCTTGCAGAGGACCCAAGTTAAGATCTCAGCAGGTACATTGTAGCTGACAGTCGTCTGTAACTTCAGTTCCAAGAGATCCAATATCTTTGTCTGGCCTCTGAGAGCACCTGACATGCATGCAGAACTTTTACATAAATGCAAACACAACGCTCATACACATAAAAGTAAATAAATCTTTAAAAATCATACGGGTAGCAAATCCTGTGCGGATTTAGAAACCCACACCTACATATGGAATCAGCTAAAATTGGAGCAGCTGGACATATCTGTAAGAGATTTTCTTGATTGGATCCTTGGAGGTGGTTAAGACCCACTTTAAATCTGGGCCACACCTTCTGGTGGCAGCCGACAGGAAATGACACGGAAGGAGGAAGTGTCTGCTTTTTTGCCTGCTTGCCCTTACTCTCCCTGCCCAGTTTATTTATCCTGCTGTGAAAGGATTCCTTCACTGATATTAGAACCTAGTTCTTTCAGGCTCCAATGCAGCTAGAGACCATCTGAGACATCCAGCCTTGTGGACCAAACAACTACTGGGTTTTTGACTAACCATTGTTTGACTAACTCAACCACAGACTGTAGGCTGTTACAGAGCATTAGACTGCACCGTGAACCCCAAGATTGTGTTGTTTACTGGAAAAAAAATGGTTCCTAGTGTGGTGTGGCTTAGCCTTAGCACACAGCCTTGAATTCTTCTGGCTATAATAGACACACACCTTTAATCCCAAACAAGGAAAAGTAAATTTAGTTCATAGAAGGAAACTATGTTTGAAAGTCTACCTGAGTGGCAGACAAAATGATGAACCAGAGAAAGATTCGACAGAATAGGATATGTCCAACTCTCATGAGGGGAGAGGGGGAGGGAGGGAGGGAGGGAGGGAGGGACGGATGAAGAGAGAGAGAGAGAGAGAGAGAGAGAGAGAGAGAGAGAGGAAAGAGAGGTAATTTGAGAGAGAACAGCACAGAGGAAAGAAGGCACTTTGACTGGGGCAGTTGTACAGAGACAGGTTGTAGAGAGAGAGCAAGCTAGACACAGATGAAGAAGACAGAATGATCCAGAGAATAAGGATCCAGAAGAATAGAACAGATTGTGAAAGTTATTATGAGGCCAAGCAGAGCAATCCATTCAGAAGCTGAAAGAAGCCAGTTTAGGCGAGTTAGTGTGGAGAGGAGTTTTAAGCCAGGACAGCTGAGTTGACCAGCCAGCCAGAGTTCAGAAAGAGCTAGAAAGGGTAAGTTTACTTAGCAGTAAGTCTCAGAGGCTGAAAACATTCTAGGCCCAGATAAGATTGCATGGAGGCTAAAATCTTCCAGGACTTGGCCTAGGTTAGCAGATGGAGGCAGTAAACCTCAGAGATAATTACCTCAGGTGAATAAAAGTTACTTTTACAATAAGCTATTCCATAATAAATGTAAATCCCACACCCATGTCTATATCATCTATATCTATATCTTACAAAATGTAATAATAAAAGAAAAAGAAAAGAAAAAGAAACACATTCCTATACAGGAGGAGAGATGAAGTAACAATCTTGCAAAGTTCACAGCTTTAGTAGCTCCCCTATCTCACCCTTCCACCACGCCTGGTCCAAAACGTGGGCACAGGGACAAGCACATTAGATGCCTCTGTAGCCTCTGATGCTGTGCAGAAAACACTGCCAGTTTGGGTGTAGGGTACGTGGGATGGAAGCTCAGACGTCTGGCCTCAGAGACAGTGCTCCTGAGCTTTACCTCTGTGTCACGCTCTAGGAAAATCAAGAGTTTTCAAATGGCATCCAAAAGGCTCAAGGTGACTCAGTCTTCCCCGCAATCATTCTAGTGGCCCTTTTGTTGCTCCCTCTACTCCACTGAGCTTTGGCTCTAACCAGATGTCTGTTGTTTCAAGACTCCTCATTGGCTGACCATTTGCCCTACCAGGTCTGTTGTTTCAAGACTCCTCATTGGCTGACCATTTGCCCTACCAGGAGATGTATTGTTTTAAGAGGCCTCACTGGATGTTCCTGCACCCCCCCTCCCACCATGGGTCTGATTAATTTAGACCAGACCCCTGATTGAACGTTCAGGTAAGTATTATTTTCTCTTCCTCTCTCAGTGACCTCCTCAGTGGGCGCTCTCCCAGAGACTCTCCCTTCTCATGTCTTTCCTCTCCAATCCCAGTTCATATTTTGCCTGTCTCTCTCATTTACAGTCTGCTTCATTCTTCAGAATGTAAACTCCACAGACACAGACATTTTCATTCTCTCCTCTATTTTCTGCTTCATTCGCCTCCGGAAATAGCGATTGTCCCACAGCAGGGATCCAAAACATCGTTTGCTTTAAAAACTGAATTAGCAACTCCATGTATATGCTGGTTTTCTGGTATGCTTGTTCTCTCTCTCTCTCTCTCTCTCTCTCTCTCTCTCTCTCTCTCTCTCTGTAATTCTTATAATTCATTAAAATTCTAAGACACAGGACCCTTTTCCCCCCCGCTTACATAAGCACTGACCAGTGGCTGGGTGCAAGGACACCTTCAGCAGCATTTGTTTAAGGAACTGCTGAGACGCACCGTCCATGAATTGAATTGTTATCTTGCTGGGATTGGGCTTTTCCCTCATGCATAAGCCTACCTAACTCACCCAAGTTCCTGCAAGTAACTCTCCAAAACCATCCATTTGCCAAGCTGGACTTGGTTGGCATTGTTTCTGTGTTCTGCCTTTCCTCTATCTGTGTTGAAGCCACAGACACCCCCTTTTCTGGATCCACAATATCCAGAACCCATTTCAAGCACGCATCAACTGGAGACGATTCCTTCATTCATCGGAAGGATTTGCATGCCAAAGAAGAAGTCCAGCAGTATGAAAAAGCTCTAATAGGTCCTGCTGATTTTCTGGTAAGTGCCATTGGTCCTTAAAACCCTACGGAGCATTGAAACCATGTGACCTTTTCTCTCCCCCACCGGGGCCTCAACTTGTTCATGCATAAGGTGATTGCAGTATACCTCAGAGAAGAGGCCAGAAAACTAAAGGATTCACTGTGAGCAAGACTTCCTGAGAAGAAGCTATCTGAATAGGTTAAACGGCTGATTGAAATTTCAATGATTTCGAGAGTCCAAACCCTAATTATAATTTATCTTGTATGGTTTTTGGCCCTCTAAAAGGCCGTTCCTTACTCCTCCTCTGTGTCAGACCTAACATCCTGCTACCAGCCCAACTTAACATCCTGAAAAACACATAAAAAATCTTTTGGGGTGTAGTAACTTATCCAAATCCTAGTTTCCCACCAGTCACGGGGCTAACCATATCATCAGACAGCCCTGAAGGCCTATAGCAGATTTCCACCATCTTGGTGTGACTCAGTGTTCCGCCGATGTATTTTTTAAACACCCTGATTAATAACTTCCTTTTCCTGTCACCGTAAAAAAAAAAAAAATCCCATGAAACTGCTTCGTATTTGAGGTCACCTAAACGTTCCTCAGACCAGGTCACTCATATTTTGCCCCAGTATAAGCCATGTCTTCTATTTCTTTGAAATGAAAGCTATGTTTTTGGGTGATATTACACAGGCTAAAGGATTGAGCGTGGCAGAAAGGGAGAGAGAACACAGGCAGACATTCAGAATTCCCATGGTAACCAGCTTCACTCAAGCTGCACTAAGGTGTGTGATTTCTGCAATCCCTGAGCCAGGAAGTGATTTTAGTAACAACTGAACAAATAATAAAGGTATATAAAAATATAATCTTCAGAGCCTTAGATTCAATATATGAGAGTCCAAGGCTCTCACTGTCTTATGATTAAAGACCCAGATTCTGCTCTTTGTGGTCATGTGGCCAGGTAAACACTGTGTGTGTGCATTGTGTGTGTGCACGTGTGTGCATTGTTTGTGTATGCATGTGTGTGTGATTGTGTATGACCATGAGGGTGTTTTCATAAGTGTCTGATGTGTGAGTATGTGTGCATGAGTATGTGTGTGTCGTTGGCTCTCTGCTTCTCTCCTTTTCCTTTCTAATTAAATATCAGAGAGACAGCAAGGCTGTCGTGCCCATCAGTAGAAGAGAAGACTTGTCACAGATAAAAATACTTATTCTGTGACAAACAGAACGCTTTCTGTAAAATCAGAAAAACCAATGTTAAGCAAGAGTGTTAAGAAAAATTTGTCAATTCTAGCTTCTTAGTGTAGAATTCATAGCCCTAAAAAAACTCGGTACCCAGGCCTGGTGGCATACAGCTATCATCCCAGAACTGACAGTGCAGTGACAGAGGATCCCCTGACTCTCTGGCCAGCCTCCTTTAATTGGCGGGCTGTAAAGTACAGTTATGAACAGCTTCAGTCTCTCTGATCCTCCTGTGTGAGAATCAGTAACTTCGTATATATCCATATGTGACATGATTCTTCACAGGGCAGAGCTCAGAGCCACTGGAGAGACACTGGGCAGTGCTCTGAGGCCACCACGTTGCTTATGTGCCCACATTCTAGTAGCACTAAGCATGAGAGTCCTGGCCTTGGCACAAGACCCTATCCACTGCTATGAAGCAGTGAGGATCATCCTGCTGTCCTTCAAGAGAGATGGCTGAGCTTATCCTGATAGCTGGGGCCTCTGAGAGTTTGGGATCCTGGGAAGGGGTGGTCCCTGGCTGTAGCTGAAGGGATTATCTAGACCTGTACTCCTTACATCAGACCCCAAACTGGGCGTAGCTGTCAGCTGAGCTCTTAAGGTCTCTTCCATGGACCTCTTGTGCGGGTGGCTTGGGATGTCAGGCCAGCTTCACCTACAACATGGCAAATGGGATTGGTTATGGCAATAGCTTAAGATTTAGACTTCGTTTTGATGCATCTGATGTTTAAGGCAGGTCACAAAGTGAGAAGGTGTGCTAACCGGAAGCCTCCAGGTGCCTACTGGATCCATATCGGTAAAAGGACTAAGTTACTTTCTCTGTGTCTAGACACCCAGAACACTGTCTCAGGATCCTTCCTGGTTCCTGGCTAGAAATGGCCCTTGACTCCTTCCAGATTGTTCTTTAGTTCTCTGTTAGATGACAATTATGCGCCAGGTAGGAGCCCTACCACATCCAGTGCCTTGGCAGGACATAAGCAGACTCAGCAGCTCAAAGCAGCCTGCTCCCTGTCTAAACCATTACTTCCACCCTTGCTTCCTCCTTCTGGTTTCTTCTGGTCTTCATGCACTTGAGGGAGATGTGATGTGAGTGCCTCCTGTGTCACATGATCACATGATTGAAACACCAAATAAGTTCTATTCATTCTTCTGATCACAAGTGTGCCACAGCAAGCTGTCTACCCTATAGTTGTTTCGTTAACGTGTTAGAAGGGCAGTCCTCTACTTAAGTAACCCATCCCGTCCTGTCCCACAGCGATTGATGGCATCTCATTGCAGTGAGAGAGATGGATCAGTTGGTTTCCAAAACCTCCCTGAACTGACATTCCATGACTCTGTCAGCATTCAGACTCAGTGGTGGACAGAAAGAATCAGCTGTCTATAGTCATTTCTATTTTCCAAGCTGAATAAAGATGTGTAAGTGAACTGAGTTTCGTAAGCCAAGCAAGGCTATTCAATTATCTTTAGGAAATGGGTGTAGGCTGATATCCAAACTAAAAATCCAGGCTATTGTAGATCACAAGACAGGAGTCAAGACTCGTGTTGACTAATGGAGAAAGTTAAATGTCATTTCCATCAGAATGCAAGAATAGTAGGAAGAGTGAGAGAATAAACTGTTACCTCTTGGGCCAGCAAGACGGCACCTCACTAGGTAAAGTTATCATGCGAGCCTAGAAGCTTGAGCTCACTCCCTGACCACAGCTGGAAGGCGGGAACAGACTTTGAAAGGCACCCAGGTACACACATCACACAAGGCACAAAATTATAGTGTGCATAAACATTTCAAAGTTTAAAAACCGATTATAATAAAGAAATAAGAAATAAATACAAAGTCATCATCACAGAAGTAGATTTCCAGGATTATCAGCCCCCCCCCCCCCTGCAGCTGGTTTTAGAGCAGAAGCCGAGGAAATTACATATGCACATGGTTGCTATGGATATCATTTATACTCAGGTTTTTAGTAAGTCCCTGGCACTCACAAAGAAAGGCCTGAAGACTGCCCTGCAGCCTGGAAGATTCTTAAGAAATGGAACCAAATCCTACTTCTCGCTGTGGGTTCTGGGCTCTCACAGAGGAACCAGCTTTGGTCTTCTTTCCCCAGAGGCTGGAGCACCAAGCTGTTTCTCCTAGTCACTGGAAAACTCAATATTTCTATAAACACACTCGGACTTTCTCGATTTCAGAAACGCTGGTGGCAGAACATGAAGAAATGAATTATGGCGGAAATCAAAATTCCTGTTAAGTAACGAAAACAAATTAAACGAGGTCCACCGCATCAGACTTTCATCTGGACTGGATTTGGAATCACCTTAGTTAGAGACTGATGCACGCCTCTGCTGGGCCATCCTTTAAAGCCTATGAACCCACCCTGAATGGAAGGGGCATCATTGCCCAGCTTAGAATCTAGAAGAAGGAAGGAGGCTGAATGCAGGAAAGCTAGCCCACAGCTGGTAGTCCAACAGTTCCTGGTCGAACTGTCCTGATCTACCACACTCTCCTGAAAGCCCGGGACCCAGTGGCCATTGGCTGAGCTCTCTAAAAGTACACAAAAGACCTTTCATAAGTCGTGTTTGCTGGGGTTTGCTCTTGTTATAGTGACATAAGGAATGGAGGTACACTGGGGTACCACAGGGCTTCATTGTCCCGTGGTGGAAGAAGCATGGTGGCGTATATCTGCATCTGTAGCTGGGGGCAAGGGCAGATGTTCCCTTCCAGCTCCTGTGTTACAGATGCAGATCCCAGCTCAGATGGAGGCACTCGGACTCTCTGGGGTCCTCTGGGGCTGTGGCTCTTAACTCAATGGGCAGTTAGAGGAGATCTGATCGTTTAGGAAAAATACAGACACTTGGATCTGTGTCAGACCTGGACCTCAGTCTGCAGTCAAGCACTCATGAGAGGATCTGTAGCCTTTCTGTAGATCGTTTATATGAAGTCCGTTTTCCCATGTAGCCTCTGTCTCCCGTGTGCAGCCAGCCAGGAAGGGTTCCAGGCTTCTGCTGCCATGGCTACTTTGTCACACTAGTCCCAAGAACCTCCTTCTCCACTGATCTCCCAACACCCTGCCTCAGCTGTGGTGACCAAGGATCTCAACTGTTCTCCAGGCAAGGCTTTGGAAATAACCTTCCAGGGTCCTGTGTCACAAACATGGCACTCAACTTCTTCTGTCGATGGACTTTCGGAGGAGGGTTTGCGGGGAGGGGTAATTTGGACTAGATGAGGGTGAATTTATCACCAAGGTGTCTCTCAGCCAGGACCCTCCCTGATTGGTCTATTCAACCCAAGCCCCACCCGCACAGGTTGAGGCAGGTGAGGTTCCAGGAACCTCAGCTCTTACAGTAAATGGAAACATTTTAACAGTGCAACAAAATGGCTCCTGCCTTCAAAGTGAAGCCGGGCTTGGTCCTCCCACCTCTACTTTTGATTTATTAATAGAGAGCGATTACGCAATCATAAATAAGATTTTTGTAATATTTTCATCTTAATTCTAAGTCTGTGGGAATTACCTTCCCAGACTTATTTATTTGCTTTCACAAGCCACATGTTTCCAGGGTGCCTTTTACATCTTCTTAACCTACTGGAGAAAATGAGTGATGCTCTCCATCAGCTCAACAGTGTCCTGTAATTTAACGTTAATATTAGGGCAGGAGAAGACTCCCCCAAAGCCCAGTGACTGCCATTGGCTCACACTGCTTCACGAGCTAAGGGCAGGGCCTGGACTTGAAGTTTTTCCAAAGAAGTATTTTTTTCTGAGAGGGTGCTGGCCTCCTCTTTAATTCACTTGATAAACACACACAGGGAACATGTTAAATTTTTCTGTGCTTCCTAACTGCCTCATTGTCTTCTGTAAATCTGCTTCGCAACCACTCAAACATGTACTCCTCGAAAGGGCCCGAAGAAACAGAGTTAACCCAACTTAGGATGCAGTCACTGGTCTCTGCTGTACCCCAGTAAAATACAGCTTGCTTAAAACTGGCTCAAAAGTTGTAGCAGTGGTCTATTCTCACCCGGTGGGACTAACAGGTGGACAGGAAGTGAAGTGAGGAAGGCAGATCTTCTTCAGGGAAAAAGTTCAGTACAGAGCTGGGCCCTGTTCCACACTATGTCCCATTGTATACAATTTTGCCTAAGGATGTTCCTTGCAGTGACTCCTTGGTCTGGTACATGAGGTCTGGCTTTTGCTACTCTGTTAATACTGGGATCTCACTAGAGCTCCTCTTGGGTATCCTGTTTTGCCCTGTGTCATGGAAATCCTGTAGTTTTGGATCTACAGGACCACAAACTCCAGCAGTTCATGGCGGGGATAGGTGTTGGGTAGGCTGATTCAAAGCCTTGGATCAGGATCTGAGAGGTATCTGAATTGGTTCTCCCATGTGCTTGCCCTCAGGGCTGGCTCACCTGCCATCCTGGGCCATCTCTACGGTGCTTCCCAGGTGAAGTGCAAGGCCCACTCTCCTGAGTGCTGCAGCAAGTGAGGAGCAGGACAGTGCTCTGGCTCTCATGACCCCAGCTCTCCTGCCCTGAGTAGGTGGCAAGAGGAGAGCATCTGTCCCTCACCCACGCTACTGTGCAGCAGACAAGTTGCAGAGCAGGCTCTCCCATGCTTACCCTCAGAAATGGCTCACTTAGGCCCCTGCCATCAGGATCAGATATAATGTGCTGCCCAGGTGAGATACAGTGCCCGCTCTCCTGCTCTGATGACCTCAAGGGTGGCATCCAGGGGTGAGGTAGGGGACATCTGACTGCATGGTAGACAAATGGCAGGACCCGCTCTCCCGGGCTCATGGCCTGGGGGACGGCTCACCCATGCCATCCTTGGAATCAAAGTCAACTCTACTGTGCTGCCTAGGCAAGGTACAAGGTCTGCTCTCCTGAGTGCTACAGCTGGGGAGGGGCAGGGACAGCTCTCCTGTCCTCGTGACCCAGAGGCAGATCTCCTGCCTGCCATAAGTGCTGAGGGGTGAGCCTAGAGGAGGGTATCTCTCCCTTGTCTGTACCACTGCACAGGACATGAGTGGCAGGGCCAGCTCTCCCACTCTCATGACCTTGGTGCAGGCCTCACCTACAACTCAAAGCTCCCATACTTTGTGGGATGCTCTCTCCCTCGTACTGCAGCTGACTAGGGTCAGCTGTCCTGCTCTCACAGCCCTGGGGCTAGCTCTCCCAAGATGCCCAACTGGGGGAAGCAGTTCTGTACAACCCTCAGACATCAACATGTCCCCAGGCGGTAGCCCAGCCCGGGGATATCTGCCTGGCTTTTGGTGATAACAGAACCTTGCTGCTGCAGGGCCACAGACCCAGATGTGGCCCCAGGCGGCAGCACAGGCCAGGACCCCACCATGGTCCCAGGTGGCATCACGAGTCACTCACATCAGGCTGTTCCTCACTACCTTCGAGTTTCCAGCTGTGCCTTTTTTCATTGTGCCCACATCCTTCTGTTTCTCGTTCTTTCCCATTTCTCCACCACTCAGTTGCTTCTCTTAGTGACATCCAGGGTCTCTGAGTGGCTGAGGTGGTCTCAGGAGTACTGTGTCCCACTTGTGCATTATGGCACTAGGCAGGGGTCATCTTGGGCTTGATCCTTTTCCAGGCCTGCCCAAGTAGCCCCGTGGGAGGGAGGATCATCAGCCTCCGGTTCATTCCCTTCTATGGCCGAGCTCCAGGCAGGGTTCTAGTCTCCTGCTTGCTCCCCACCCTGCCCAGACTGCCCGCCCAGGCCTATGCAATGCTGAACTGGTAATTTCCTCAAGCTTGCTTTTCACAAAGAATGTTAGGTCACTACTCATTCAGATTTCCACAGGTCAGAACCCTGAGTGTAGACATAGCCTCTCTTCTCTGTGTCACCAAGAGACTCACATGTGACAGAAAAATGACTTTTTAGAAAGGAATTCTAGTATTTTGGTACAGAGTAAAGCTTCAAAGGGAGTTTTATTGCAGAAGGCAACCAGAGCCGTGTAGGAGGATCCTGAGTTCCAAAGTATAGACAGGCACATGCATGGTCTAAAGCAGTTGTTCTCAACCTGTGGGTCTCGACCCCTTGGCATCAAACGACCTTCTCACAGGGGTCTCCTGGGACTACCGGGAAACACAGATATTACATTGTTACTCTTAACAGCAAAATGATACAAAGTAGCAATGAACAAAATTTTATGCCTCGGGGACCACCATAACACGAGGAACTGTATTAACTGGTCTCAGAGTTAGGAATGTTGAGAACCCATGATCTAGGTTGTCATGGAAACCTGTGACTTGCTAGCTAACAAGCCCCTGCCACCAACCTTCTGTCTCCAGGTTGATATTCTGTGCCCCAACTGTGGTTCCTCACATAGAGAAGGCCCTGTTTCCCTCTCCGAGGATACATGGGGCCGCAGAGCTTACAGGATGTAACTTCCAAGGAAATCTAGACAGGTTGTGCCTGAACTGTTTTGGAACTGTGAAGAGAAGGAAAGCACCCTGACATCCCTTCTCCTCAGGCCCCTCATGAGGTGTAAAGACAAGAGGTGTCAAGTGCCCTTGGCCTTGTGTCTCCCCGTGGAGTATTTTAGCAGCTGCCGGGACCCCACTGGAATCCTGTCATACATGAATTACTGTCTCAAGGCTCAGGGACAAATGTTTTATTCAGAAGCATTGAATGGAATTTTGCTTTATAGTCCTCCAGATGATATGTGCCTTGGAAGCAGACAGATAATAAATCAACCTCTGGGTCTTGAGAAAAAAAAAATATCCGTTCCAAGTCTAGAGATGGGAACAGCACTTCCGTGGGCTTGGCCCTTTTGGAAGACAGTGAGTTCAACTTCCGGAGAATGTAAAGCGTGAGGAAAACATCGACGATGAGTACAGGAGAATAATTAAATCCGGCATGAGATTAGTGTTTGTGAGGTTACCAAAAATCACAGGCTAGACCAGAGGGGGCTTACAACAGGCTGGCTCTCCCCATCCCAACCAGAGCTCCTGCCTGGGGGTGAGGCTGGGGTGCTGCTTGTGTCTGTGAGTTTGCAGAAATTCCAGGCAAAGATCAGTTCTAAGCAAACCTTGGATTTAAAATGGACTATTTTTCTTCCGAAAAATACACCCACGGATTACTGACACCGAAGGCAAGAAACCGCTCTGTTTAAAAGTAGGAGAGGGAAAAACATCTTGCAGAGGGGAGCTTGTCAGAAGCTTCCTCTTGAATGATTAGTCTGTCTGATACCTGGCTTGTTCTTGTCTGAGTTCCTCCTCAAAGTCTTTCTGAAGTAGCTCCAGGGCTTTGTAGTGAAAGTTGCCTCCCTCCCTCTCTCTCTCTCTCTCTCTCTCTCTCTCTCTCTCTCTCTCTCTCTCTCTCCTTTTCCCCTTCCCCCTTCCCCCTCCCTCCTGCCCCCTTCCTCCTCCCCTCCCTCTCCTCCCCTCCCTCCTGCCCCCTCCCTCCTGCGCTTCCTCCCTCTCCCCCTCTCCCACTCCCCCTTTCTCTTCCTTTCCCCCTCTCCTCTCTCTCTCTCTCTCTCTCTCTCTCTCTCTCTCTCTCTCTCTCCTCTCTCTCCCCAGAGCTTTGCAGAATTTGCACAGTCATGCCCATCCATATGCATTCATGATACATCCACACACATGTCTGTGTGTACTTCTCTCCTGGTGTGTATGTGCAGTGGCCCCTAATAATACACACCCACAGTCCAGGGACTATGAAGATAAAGGCTTCGGGAATGGAGTTCAAGGGCGTCCTCTGGCTATTGGTCATCGGTCACATAGCAAGTCCAGGGCTTCCTCATACAAGCAGACCTGTTAGAAAACGAATGGACAAAAGCACTCATTCACTTGAACTGATTTTAAAAAATCAGCACTCTTATCTTCTAGGACACCTATTAGAATTAGGAACGGTGTCGTGCAAAGTCACGTTATGAGAAGGTCACAGGTCATGTTATTCCAACATCTCTTTTGGTTTGGTCATCCTGTATGGGCCCCACCGATGTCTGCATGTCTTCAGGAAGCCACACTGGCTTTCTCAGCCTCTATTGTCTAACGTGTTAAGTACCTCTCAGTCATGGCTAGAAAGAGCCTTTAGAGAGGGTGTGTTCTATGTCACCTCTCAGTCCTAAATCATGTTCATTAGTTTCACTAACACTCCCTGTTAATCAGGCCAACGCTGAATTCCCCCGGTGATGGTATTTAAACACTGTTTCCTGCCCTGAATGATTGAGATGCAACCTGGGTTCTGACTCTGCCATTTTCTAATGTCAAAAGTCGCTTGTGAATCTTAGCAGGAGCCGGGTGACTGGCCTGGAGGATGTAATTATCTTCGTGGCTTCTCGACTGATCATCTGTCATCAACACACACGGTCATCACGTGTGCAGCGGGACTTTCCGCCCCTCCTCCCTTGCACACAGGACAGAGCAACGAGACGGGTCTCTAGAAATAAAGCTTGGGGCAGGAAAGAGATACATTTTACATAAAAACAAACTGGGACTGAACGAAGCTACTTCTGGAAGTCTGAGCTCATCCAGGCTGAAGCCCGTCAAAGGTTTTCTACCTCCTAAAGTCCTGAGCCCCATGCTGGGTTGTGTTGCAGAGACAAACGGGACTTCTTCTGCTTTATTCTAAGGACAGACGTGAGATGCTGAGAGAGAGTTGGAACTATGGAATCCATGGATCTCAGCTCCAGGACCACAGATGGCTCCAAGAGCACGGCCATGGAAGATCCTAGTATCTAGTGGCCAAGATGTGCAAACAAGGATGTTCCCAAGAGCAAACATGAGGCTGAGGCTGTTCCCTGAGGGTTACGAGGAGGGCATGATGGGAAGGTGGGTAGAGGTGAGCCCCAGGCTGAAGTTGTTGCACACTGCAGCTTTCGAGGCAGCAGCCAACGGGTCTGCAACTCAGCCAGAATGCATTTAACCTGGCTCGTCTCCAGGTGAGGGTCTGTGAGCAAGCCGTGGGAGGAATGGTTCATAATCCAACAGTGTAGCCAGAGAGGAAGAATACAGAGAAAGAAGCATTGCGGCTGACCAGTCCTTAGTGTTGCTGGCCAAGGTGTGGGGGTGGGCTCAGCAGAACTCCTCTCAGGAGGATTCCCCCATTACATAGCACCAAAAGCCTTAGGTGGGCATGTGGGGTCCAACTGGGCTGGTATATGGACTATGTGGCCCCTGGGGAAAGACCATAGGCTCAATCCAGTTATAACTAAAAGATTTGCTAAACCATTTTGAAGCCTCAAATCTCAGGCAATCTCAGGCATGCCGTGAAAGAGGGGAACAGGAAAGGTTCTTTTATAAAAGGTAAAGCCACAAGGAGACCTTTAGTATTTACACAAGCAAGAAAAACTAGTCTGTTTGGCCAAGTCAAGTGGCTAAGGCAACGCGAAACAATCTTTGGGTATTTGCAGAAGCAAGTTACAGAAGCCAGAAAAGCAATTAGTCATATCATAACAAGTAGAGGGTCACAGCTATTCATTTTTGGATGAGGGGAGGGCACCGAGTCAGGATTACTGGGGATTTATCTTCCAGGGATTGGAGTTTGAGACAAACTGCTATTGGGTACCAAGGTGGATGCCTGGCATATAAAGGAGTTTCTTTAGCTTTCATATGTCCACTGGCTCTGGATTATATCAATCAAATCACTGATTCACACTTACACAGGCCTGAAGGTTGATATTTTAACTAATCAGTTCCCAGTCCCATTCTTGAGTAACCCTTTTTGTGGTGTTTTAACAGGTAATTGTAATACCGAAGGAGCCAGGAGGCCAGCATGAGCTTTGATGTGCTAATTAGCACCATAGACAGTCGTTTGTCCCTTTGGACATCAATAGGGAAATGACTCATTTGGTAGAAGGGAACTAGTTAGTTTCCTCTGGACCTAGCGTTCTGGCATTTTGTTAATGATAAGGGACAAGAAGTCTCTTCTGTAACTGCTTCTCAGCTGAAATAGGACAATACCATTAGCCCCCCACGATGGCTGGAATGCCAAGGTCCTGGAGAGGCCAGCCACACCAGACCTGCTGTCCATGTTTGCCTGAACCACCCATTGCTAGGGAAGGGTAGGGAGCTTTGGAGAAGTCTTGAATGCTGGTCCAAAGCTGGAGTTCAAGCTGATAGGAAATTTCATCAGAAGCTTCTGGTTTACATTGGCTTCAAGTCTAGGGCTTGCTGGTTTCGAAGGATCACCTGAGGCTGGTGTGTTTGGAGGCATTTGCAGCCTTTATCTGATCAGGAGCCTGCTGGGACAAATGTAGACTAGGAACAGAGGGTAAAGTTAAGGAGCTTAGGGGGAAATCTTAATTCTATTGATATAGTTACTTTTTTAGAGCTTTATAACTTGCATTTACATATCTTAAATCATTTTCTCAGGCTCTCATAGCTTATTTAAGCCTTTACTTTTATAACTTATTTATGTATGCTATATTATTTTCTTAGACTCTTTTCACTCACTCAAACGTTTTACATCCTTAGACCTTTACAATTTGCACCCCAAATCATTTCCCTAGAACCTCATAACCTTCAGAAGCTCCAAATCTCTCTTAGTCAGGTAAACAGTATGAGTCTGTCTTTTTCAGGAGGAGACTTAGTAACCTAGGAAAATCAAGGCCCAATTTTTTACATGTGAAATAGACTGACAAGACAGCTACAGGCCTGGGGGAGGAGGGGCTGTATTCTTGCTGTTGTTAAACTAATAAAGTTACAGTTAGCCATCAACATCATCAGAGCTTAGAGAATGATAAATTTGAGCAGAAAGTATAATTCAAATGGCCTTTGTGTCAACTGCAGAGATCTGCCTAGTTATCCAAGCTTCCTCCATGATGGGCTTGAGGACAGAGGCCAGTGGTCTTTGGCAGTCACACAGGACAGCGTGAAGTCTATCATGACCATATAGGGCAACATTAACCTTCAGATGCCAGACCCAGAAGGCCTGAGAAATGAGAGAGAGAAAGAGAGAGAGAGAGAGAGAGAGAGAGAGAGAGAGAGAGAGGAGAGAGAGATGAGTGTGTATGAGAGATGAGTGTATATGTGTGTGAGAGATGTGTGTGTGTGTGTGTGTGTGTGTGTGTGTGTGTGTGTGTGTGTGTGTGTAACTTGAGAGTCTGGCCTACCTTGGGAGACAGAGAAGGGCAGTCAATTCTCCCATGTCCTGTTTGTCCACAGTTTGGGCAGTGTCCTGTCAGCAGGCAATAGAGCATTTCTTTGCTCAGTGGTTAATTAGTGTTACCACAATCTAGGTGGGAGTCATTTGGGCCCCAATGTCTTCTTTGAAGGAGACTTGAGGACTTCCAGTAGGAGCTAACAGTATTGTCTACTATGAGAAACTTTTATAGCATTAAATATGGCATTTAATAGGACATTATTCAGCAGTACGCTCAGGAGCTTGAAAAGCAATGTTTAATTTATTGAGTTACTTGATTTTAAACAAATTTTCTGTGATTTTAGCTATTTGCTTCAGGCTTAACCTTGAAAACATACACAGAAGCTAAATAAAGCTCGTCCCTGAAAATGGATATGTACAGTTTTGATCATAGTAATGAGCACATGGTTTGATCATTAAAAATCTTTGATCTTTTATAAGATGACTGGACATTATCTTGCATGTTCTAATTATCTTTGACAGTTCATAACAAGTCAGCAGCTTTAATAAGGTTAGGATTTTATAGTTTTATTCCTGTTAAGTGTTAGTTTTAAAAAATTAATACATTTTTTGAATTTGAACTCTGGTATCAAAATAAAACTTTAAATTCTAAAGTGCAGCCCATAGAGAGATTGGGAATTTTATGAAACCATAAATAGAGCCACAGAGCGATTAGAAATCTTATTTTTTTATTCTTCCATAGTGTACCATTATAGAATATCATAGTTTCCTGTATGACTCTATTTTATCCAAATAACTAAAGGGTAACAAGGTTATCAAAGACGGAGAGGAAACACATACAGCTTCGAGTCAGTCATTGTTGGCCTGAGTAGACATAACTAATAGTAAGTGATAAGGG
Source organism: Rattus norvegicus (assembly GCF_021556685.1). Lineage (NCBI taxonomy): Eukaryota > Metazoa > Chordata > Mammalia > Rodentia > Muridae > Rattus > Rattus norvegicus. Next base: position 12,854,716 of record NC_141550.1, on the reverse strand, counting down.
ATAATAAATAAATAAGGGATTTATAGATCGTATTTGTTAAATATATTCTATTCATTCAACACATGTTGGGGTTCTTAAATCTAAAATGTTTAGGACAAAAACCATCCAATAGGAAAATATCCATCTAATCTAAAGTATCTTGAAGGCCTGCTGCTTCCTTAGTCTAAAAGGGAGACAACAAGAGTTGATTTTAAGTTATATATAAACACGTAGTAGTAGACTGAGATTACCATTCTATAGGTTTTTTAATTATTAACATTTCCATGGTGAGTCTTAAGCTAACTGTTTTGCTCGGAATTTTATAGTTCTCCCTTGACCCCTTCCCAGCACTGGTCTTACAAATCCTGAGAGAAAGAAAGTTTACATTTCAGCAAGAGCTTTGAGTATCCTTGACCTTGAACAAGGGACCATTTCTTTGTAAACAAGAACCAAGAAGGGGGGAAGACATCAAAGAACTAGACATTTTAATTACATTTAGCCATCCAATTTTATGTAAGTCCCTTTTGATCAAAATATTTAAATTAAATAATATGAGAGATATAACAGTAACTAATACATTTACCATTTGTTGCTAGAAAATTTTCCTTAGGAGAAATTAGACAATTTCTCCTAAGGAACCTCACCCAGTATAGATAACATTGTCACATAGGTGTTCCCTTCCTTATTCTTAATTTTTAGGCTGTATACCACAGTTTTTCCAGAAAACCTTGGGGCTTCATGCAGTTAGGGCCTAATTGTATTCAAACAATTATAATTTTTGAATTGAAGCTGTCTCTTGGTATCAAAATAAAACTTCCAATTCTAAGTTGTATCCCACAGAGAGATTGAGCACTTGATGGAATCATAAATATAGTCCACAGAGAGATTGGGAACCTTATTTTATTTTGACTCTTTCATAGTGTGCAGTTATTGAATGTCACAGTTCCCTTTATACCTCAGGGAGGAGGGAGTGGATGCTTAGGTGAAGGGCCAATGACCTTGCCTATCTCCTTCTTTCGAAGGAATATTAACTTTTAACAAGTCCAGCTCTGATTATTTTCAGCAGGTGTGTCTGGAGTTATTACTGAGAAATTTTAGACAGGGTTTTATTTTTATTTCATAACCAGTTTGTGTCTGCAGACAGAGGCAGGTGACCTGAGAAGCTTAACAAGTATTTTTTTCTTATAAAGTTATTAAGCTGCAGAAATATATAATATCTGTAACCCAGAGGCCATTAAACAGAAGACCGTAAAACCCAGACATCTACAGGAACTCTGAAAATGTTGGCACCAGGTTGTTTTCTTGTTTTCTTTGTGGATTTTCATTTTACATATTTTTGATCACATCCAGTAAGCTTACAAATCTTAAGGTACTGATGGTTTATATTTTAGCTGTTTTACAGCACTTAGTACTGTCTTTTCTATCTCCTAGCGTTAGATGGCCTTATGACCTGAAACAGAAAATTCGAAGAAAAAAATTTAAACAGAATATATGCTTGGGTTAGGAGAGGGGGGCCTTACTGAAACTCCAGAGCCAGCTTTTTCATAAACATAGAAGATACCTCCAAACGACATCAGAAGACCTGAAAAAGCAAACCCAGTTATCAGAGGGAGAGATAAGAGCGAATTGAGCACAAAGAAGGCTTAGAGATAAGAAATTCTGGGTGCTGGCCAGCTGCATCAGCTTGCGAGCAGCAGGTGGCAGAACAAGGACCTTATGGTGCTTGGGGGTGGGGGGCTGGGAGTCAGGAATGCCTACATCACCCCAGCCCAGTGGCATGGGGAGTAGTGGTAACCAGAAATAGGGGCCAGCAGGGAGGAAGATCAAATAGGAAAAAGGAGCCACCCTTCAGAAGCAGAGTAAGGGCAAAGGATTGCAAACAGGGGGACATAAAGAAGTGCCCGATGTACCTGTGGGACTTAAACTGCAGGCTTTAGTGAGCCAATGAGAGAGGGACAGAGATGGATCAAGCTAGAAGGAGCAAGCTCCCGAGGGGAGCTAGAGTAGAAGCAGCCAAGAGCAGTCAGGCTCCCAGAAATCCTGAAAATATTGCAGCCCGCAGCTCAGGAGCAATTTAGCTGTGCTCAGTTTGATTTCCACCTTTGCAGCCAAGCTTTAGAGTACAAATCTAGCAGACAACTGCAGGCTTAGATTTTTCAAACCTATTTCAATAATGGTTCTTAAATGCTTCAACCTCCCTGCTAGGCCACCAACCAAAAGTAGGGGAGAAGAAAGGTTAATAAGAAATGGGGGGTGTGGACAAGTGGTTCTCTGGGGTGAACAAATCCGTAGCAGCTGACTAGTCAGTCCAAACACAAACACCAAACACAAATCAGTAGCAGTGGCTTGATCCAGAAGAAACCACGAGGCTGCATGAGTCTGCAGAAGCAGCAGGAAGCGGTGAGAGTACCACAGGAAGTTCTTTGTGCTTTCCTCTGTTTGAAGTCACGGCAAGCAAAGATCTGTGAAGACCACCAAAGCGTTGCAAGGCGAACCAAGACGAGAGCATTATTCACTGTCTGTGGGGGTTATACTTGTAACCTTTCCTACCATCACATGTCCTCCCAAGTGTCTGCCTCAGCAAAAAAAAAAAAAAAAAAAAAAAAAAAAAAAAAAAAAAATCCTCTCCTGTGTCTGCTTCAGCAAAATATCCTCCCATAAGGCAGCTTCCAGAAAATCATCACATGACACAACGGAGCCTCCCAGGAAACCAAAAATTTCCACCTCAGACAACAAAGAACAATGGGAAAAGACGGTAAGTACAGCAATACAATCTGGAAGACCAGATGAACTCAGACATGTGGTAGCCATCTTCAGTCATAGTTCCAAATCAGAAGAACAGGAGGGTGTCCCTTTTGCCCCAGAGGCTGAGTATATGATCATGTCTGATATTGTCTTGTCTCCCCAAGTATCTGGACTCCAAAACAGAACAAAACAGCCCACTGATCCAACCCAACCTTAAAAATCAAGTTGGCTGGCAATTCTTACTTTCAGTTTGCATAGGATCCCTAGATCAAGTCTACTTTGGACTTGCCCTCCCTAGGGACTGTTTCCTACTAGTGACCTTTAATTTGTGGCAGCCTTTAGTCTAGGCTTCCTAAGGCCAATCAATTCCACTTTTAGGCTTGCTCCCTCTAGGATCTACCCTAGATCTCTAGCTCAGGGTTCTCCCTGGGGCCTCCAAATGTTATGGAGTTTGTGGCTCCTGGGAAAAGACCATAGACTGAGTTCAGTTATAATTACAAGATTTATTGACTCTCGGCATGTTGTGAAGGCGGAGAATGGGCCTGTTTTTGTGGGAGGACCTCATGAAGACCTTAAATATTCATGCAACATAGCAAAAACTCGTCTGTTTTGCCAAATTAAGTGGTAAAGACAGCTCCGAACAATCTTTGGTTACCCGTGTACGCAAATTACAGAAGCAAAGAAACAGCAGTTAGACATATATATCAAGTATACGGTCACCACTGTATATTTTTGGGTGGGGTCTCACTGAGTCAGGATTACTGGAAATTTATTTTCCAGGGACTAGAGTCAAAGACAAACAGCCAATGGATATCAAAACCAATGCCTAGCAGGAAATCAAATTTCTATAGGCACCACATAGGTAGGGCAGAGGAGTCAGAAGGAAGGTTGCAGGGACTGAGCAATGAGGTGGAATTCTCCAGAAGGATACAAGAAGACCAAGTCACCAATCAGGAAGGGGTGCTTGCTGATGTACAATGGTTCTTGATTTAAAACGCAAGCCCTGGTAAGAGCAGCGGGCACCCGGGAAGCATTTGTGGAGGAATTGGCTACTTGGAAGACGTCACTCAGAACCTCTGAAGTAACCCAAGCTTGTTTTGCTGGGAAGAGTTCCCTGACTTGGGCGAGCATTCAGCGGCAGACTCTCTCCCTTATGGCCCTGAGAATTCCCCATCTTAGATCAATGCCGATGAAAGGGGAGAGGCCATGGGTGCAAACACTGTGGACATGAGCCTGTTTCACCGTGGCAAATGGTATGTTCCCTAGTAAGGGGAAGGATGAAGAACTGGAATGTGGCCGGAGGCCCTAAATACAGAAGCTGCACTCCTCTTCAGGTGATAGGTCATGCCCTGGGCTAATTCACACTCTCCCACTCCTGTCCCCAAAGAGACAAGCTCTGGCACCCCCAAAAGAAAGTTTGAGGCTGCCAACCACGGATGTGGGCTCCAAGTGAACTGGGCTTTCATGTCTGGTCCTGGGGCTTCTACCTGGCTCTTCTCCTGACTAGCATCCATGTGTTTATTTACTTCAGAGAGAAACCTACTTTCGAAGCTTGCTGCTGTTGGCTTCCTGTTCTCTGGGAGCTCTAGATAGAGAATGCATCAAGTACCCCCGAGGCCAGGGGACAAGGAAGGAGAAACTCAAAGAGATAAGGCTGTCGCTCAGAAAACTCTCCAGAAGCAGGAGCCTACTAAGTTGAATAACATGACCCACAGCACACTGGAGACCCTGCTGGGAAGTCTACTGTGAGAGCCACACATGAAATGGTCGCCATCAAAGAACATGGCACTGTTACAGGCCTATGCCGCAGTTGTCGCAATGCGCACCAAGAATGAAGGCCAGGATGATCCTCAGACTTTAACCCCAAACCACACAGCGCACAGTGCGCGCCCACCTCTCATGCCCTTGGTGTACTCCATACCCTGGCTGCAATGTTTCTAGCTTTGTGATGTCCCCCATGGCTGTGACGGAGTTCCTGACAAAAGCAGGTTAATGGGAGACGCGCAACCTTGGGCCTTTCCATCCACATCCCAGTTTCCAAACAGTCTTATGAATACATGCCTAGGCCTCGGCTAGACTTGTTCCCCAACTATCTCGTAACTTATTAAAACCGTTTATACGATTCTATGTCTGCCCCGTGGCTGGTTACCTCTCCTCAGAGATCCTCTGCCTCTGACTATCCCCCAGAGTTCTACTCTTTCTACCAGAACTACCACCTTCCACTTCCTTCTAATAGGAAATCAGGTTTTTATTAGCAGGTGATGCTTCTGCACAGTACACATGAGACTATCCTTACAAAGAAGGGTTCATTTGAACAATTCGAAGGTGACACAGGCAAGGTGATAGAACTGTGACACAGCCGGTCATATTACATCCACAGTCATGAAGCAGAGGCGGTGGAGCAGGGAGGGAAGGGGGAAGGAAGAAAGGGGGAAGAGAGGGAGGGGAGAAAATGCTGGGACTCCATCCCCTGGAGTGGGTATTACCCAATTTAACATGGGTCTTCCCACTTACTTAACCTAAGGGGAAAACACCTGACTGGTGTGCCCAGAGACTGGTCTATTCAGTGATTCCAGAGCCACTTAGTTTACAATCAAGATGAACTGTCACAGATGAGTTAATTCCATAGAGAAATCATCTAAGAAAGCCTAGCATGGTAGGCTTAGAGTCACCGTGTTGGTAGTAAGACACCTTTCTGGGCTCTGAGGCTTCCAAGCTGGGCTCCCAATGTGAGCGGATCTCAGCAGCCCCACCCTCACCTGGGGAACAGTGAGAGCAAGCCAGGGGGCCAGCATCAGGGCTGCAGCCAACACTGGGTAGTTACGGTGCTGAGAGGACAGCAGTGTGGAGAGTGCACTGGACCTGTGTGTATCAGTGTTGCACGCATGAATTGTACACGGGCAGTGTGAATCCCACACTGTGCAGCACGTACCTGAGAGCTTGGCCAAGACCTCATGTTGCGGTCCACTCACAAGACTCTGACTCACAAAGCCCAAGGAAGTGGATCTCTAATCAGCTCCTGAATCTCTGGTACCCAGAATGAGCAAAGGGCCCAGCCAGCTTATTACCTGGCCAATGGGAAGTCCCATATTCCCTTACTCACAGGTTGGTGAAGATGCCTCAGATGGGGTAGGATTGTCTTGGGCTAGACAGTTAGCCCTCACTCCCATCTTTAGCAACACTGCTGGGACAATATTGAGCCCAGACTTTCTCCAGAGGCTGTGCTGCTGGAAGCCTTGGAACCATCGCTTGGACCATGTATTTCTGTGGCAGATGAGCTGAGGGCTTAAGAAGGCAAATCTAGAGAGTCAGGTGGGCAAGGCTCTCCCCAGGGGAGCTGTGGCTAATACAAAATGCTCTATCAACGTCCTAGCAGGCAGGCATTTTGGACTTTTTATGACTATGATCCAACCTCTCAGAGAACAGAAGAGTTTTGTGTTGGTCAGTTGCATTCCTAGCTGTCCCCGGTAGTTAAGACAAGTCAGTGAACATAATGGGTCCAGTGCACCCACCTCCCCATCATAAGCTCTCCCCTTGCTTCTGCCTCAACTCTTTATCCTCCCTGTACTCACCAGTCCCCCTTCTCTTGATACAAGGCAGGGGCTCCCATCCTGCAGGCATGTGGCCAATACCGTGACATCAGGAATTGCACAGTTGACAGGCAGGGAAGATGGGAGTCAGTGAATCAGGTCTACCTCCTTGTCTGGGAAGTGAAGAGAGAATGTACAAGAAGGGGGAGGCTGCTTATTGACTGGACAGAGGGAAGGGGTGGGGCTTGGGGTTCTTTCACAAAGGCCCAGAAGGTTGTGATGCTTCTACACCTGAGACCTGATTCTTTGGGAGGCCATGTGGTTATTGTAAGCCGAGTGGGCACTTTTGAGCCTGTGGTTGTTAAATGGTCATTGACTGGATCGTTGACTGGGTGAGCTGGCTTCCTTGTATATGTCTATTCCCACTTTGTCTCTCACCCTCTCCCTTTTCCCCCACTCCTTTCCTTCCCCCTCTCTCCTCACCCTTCTTTTCTTCCTCTTTTTCTTCTAATTCTTTGGTAGGCAGGCGAGGTTGGGTGAATGGATTCATGTTCAGTAGGTGCCAGTGCATGTGTATATGTGTGCACAGGAATGCAGAGGCTGCAGGTTAACCTGGCTGGCCTAGCCTAGGCTAGCTGTCTAGCAAGACCCAGGGATTGTGTCTTCCCAGCTTCCTAGAGTTGGGGTGACAGGTGTGCACTGCCACACCCAGCATAGGCTGCCGTGTCCTCACGTTAACAGCCGAGTCATCTTCCCAGCTGGCAGGTCCATTTTTGACGAGCCAGATCCAAACCTCCTCGGGTCAATTCTGGAGACTTTGACCGGAAGGCAGCTTTAGCGCTTTGCTATTGGAGGACGGCATCTGTCCAAGCATTGACTCATTTCCCTTGTGTTCTATTTCAAGGTCATTTCTGACGTTATTTCCCTCTGTCCCCAAAGGTTTCCAGAGACTTGCATCTGACTGACACAAGCCGTGCTTTTACCCCCATGTGGAGGAAAAGTCTGAGAGGGCAATGCAATGCAGCAGGTTCTAACGAGTGTGAAGGTGCATGCAGCCCAATGTCTGGCAGTGGGATCAGCGGTGATGACACTCACCTGAAAACCCAGCATTCCGAGGGGGAGACTGAGGCAGGAGAGGTGAGTTAGGGGCCAGTCTAAACCAGGCAGTGAGATCATCTCAATAAACGCAGACCATCCCTGTCAAGTTACAGATGTTTCCATCCACTCTATCACTCTCAGGTGTCCCTATGCTCCACCATTTTTATTCCTTGGTCCCACTTTGGCTCTGTGACGCCTGTCAACAGCTGGCACTGCCCACTTTGCCCACTGGTGATTTCACTGCTGGTCTCTCCTTTACAGTGAACCAGATTGAGTTTTTAGGACGTCGCTTTCATGCCAGTGACTCTTGTTTTTAAGAATTTAAGAACGATCTGTAAGAACAGAAAGCTAACGTCCCAGTTAAGGTGCTAAAGACAGTTTCTGGTGTATCTTGAGTGAGCGCTGGCTGTGGGAGGCTTCGGACTCTTTAGCAGAGGGAAGCCAGACAGATTCATCTCTATGATGCCCCGGGAGGGAACATCAAAGCAACCCCCTCTTTTCATCTATCCACCACCGCTCTGCCTCCCTCCCTCCCTCCCTCCCTCCCTCCCTCCCTCCCTCCCTCCCTCCCTCCCTCCCTCCCTCCCTCGCATCCTAGGGCACCAGAGCGGTTTTCTTGCCACTGAGCTCTGCTTGAGTTCTTCTCTGTTTTATTTTCAGAAGCCACTTGCCAGGGACAAGAGGACTCCCAGCAGGCCACATGGTTTAATCAGCAAAGATGTTCTGAAATACAACGGCTTCCCAAGCCTGCTTCCTGGAGAACACGGGTGACTTCAGAGACATTACCTCCCTCGGGCTGCCCAAGCAAAGCCAGAAATAGATAAGCCACAGGCAGGTAGCAAAAACACATGGCAGTCACCTCTTGGGCCTGGTGGCTTTGCTCAGCAAGTCGGTTGCAAGTAGAATGTAGCATTTGACAACAGCCCAAACCGTCGGTCCACACAGCGTCTACATGTCCATCAACCCTATTAGAACACGGACTCTCCAACTGCCTCTCTCCATCTTTCCCAGGAATCAGGACACAAGCCACTGGAGCTCCGTCTAGAGAAGAGTCTTGGTGAAATGTGTCATGTGCCAAGAACATGAGTGCAATCCCAGTTTGGGGAGGCTTCCTGTGCATAACTAGTGGAGAGCCGAAAGCCGTGCTAGCTCATGGTGCTTCCAGAAGGTTGGGGACTCTGCTTAGCCAGCAGTTGTCTGCCATCTGTCTTCTAAGCTCACAGGGTCACCTGGTGCCAACTTCGGCTCTGGAAAATGTCTTAGATCTTCTTTTCAGTCACTCGTGCACTAGATCGGCCAGGCGGTACACACTCTTATCCCAAAGCAGAAAACGCACCGACCTGAACATGAGTTTTACACATTGCAGTTGCCACCCTCTGATTTTGTTTCCAGAGTCCAGTGGCAGTATGCGTTCCTTGGAATCAACGCTTCAAATAGCAGGGCTCTTCCAAGACGTTTCTCCCCAGAAACTGAAGAAACGCAGTTCCACTCTGCTCCCCCCGCCCCCACCGTATCCCAGCACAAGGTGACTGAGGTTCTTATGGCCGAAGCTGGAATTTCTGGTTTCATCGGATAAACGAGTTCACTGGAGAAGCTCAGTTGTGTCATGTGATGCCTTTCTGGAAGCTGTGTTGTGAGAGGATGTTTTGCTGAGAGCAGACATGTGGTGTTGTTTTACTGGAAGCTGTCTGGTGAGGGGGCACATGATGTTTTGCTGGAGCAGACACTTGACAGAACCCATGATGTGCGGAAAGAGTAGAGGTAGAACCCACAGACAGTGGATGGCTCTCTGGCATTGGTTTTCGTTGCGGTCTTCATTGGGCTTGACTGACTGTCTTCACTGACGGCGCTCTGGCATTGGTTTGCCTGATTTCTCGGCTGGTCGTCTCTTGTCATGACTTCATAAAGAGAAACGCACCAAGGAACTTCTGGTGCTGTCTGTTTCAGCTGCTTCTTTTAGCTTTAGCAGACTCATACTGATAGTGGTTTCTGCTGCTGCTGCTGATTCTCGTCTGGTGTTTTGCTAGAGGACTGGACTGCTGACAATGAAGATTGGAATCACCCTAAAGAACTATTTCTAAACAGGTCCTATTAGCCATCTTCCATTCTTACTTTTGGTCGTTGGGTTATAAGGGAGTGCTTAAGAACACTTATTAAGGTAGGTTTGGAAAAATGTAAGCCTACAGTGCATAAGCTATCCCAGGATGAGTTCATCTCAGGATAACTCTCCCTCTCCCCCTCCCCCTACCCCTCCCCCTCCCTTTCCCTCTCCCTCTCCCTCTCCTCCTCCCCTCCTCCTCCCCCTCCCCCTCCCTCTCCCCTTTACCCTTTCTCTTCATCTTCAACCATGAGAAGATAGAGTCCCAAGACCCTCACCAGCTGTATCTCCTTGACCATGGACTTTCCAACTTCTAGCACCATGAGCTAACTTCTCTTGTTTATAATATTGTCATAACAGCTGAAAGTGCTACAGCTCAGGCAATAAGACCTACTGGCTTCTCTCTTCCTTCAGCAACTTTCCCTGTTACCCCTCTTACCTTACTACACCCATTTCTAGCCATGAACAATTACAACAGCGAAGAAATGCTAGCGAGGCTCCTTGCTTGTCATCCACGATGACTTAAGTTTTGAGCCAGCATTAGTTTATCTTCACTCATTGATAGGCTTGTATGTGCCAGGGTGTGTGTGTGTGTGTGTGTGTGTGTGTGTGTGTGTGTGTGTATTTGGCATGCATGTATATGCCTACGAGAATCTTTCAATGAGTCCTGGAGCTCACCGAGCAGGTAATACTGGCCGCTCACCAAGTACCAGGTGTCTACCTGACTCTGCCTTTCCAACTGTGAGATTTCAAACATGTTTCTACGCCATCTTAGTTAGGGTTTCCACTGCTGTGAAGCGACACCATGACCAAGACAAATCTTATAAAGGAAAACAGTTTACTGAAACTGGCTTACAGTCTCAGAGGTTTAGTTCATTATCATCATGGTGGGAAGTATGGCAGCGGGCAGGTAGACGTGCTGCGGCCAAGAGGAGACTATCATCTGCTCTGGGTGGAACCTGAGCACAGGAGGAGACCTCAAAGCCCATCCCCACTGTGATTTGCTTCCTCCAACAAAGCCACGCCTACTCTAACAAGGCCACACCTCCTAACATTGCCACTCCCCACGGGCCAGGCAGTCAAACACATGAGTCTCTGCGAGCCAAACCTATTCAAACTACCACACATGCCTGACTGTTTTATGTGATTTTAGGGATCCAAGTTGGGTCCTTGTGCTTACATGCCAAGCACAATCAGCCTTGTTACTTGCCCTGATAGCTTTGCCCATTTCCCTACAAGCATCTTATGGAGAGTAGGGACTCGCATCCTCTTGTGTGAGAAGAAAGCAGAGAGGGAGTCAATGACAATGGCAGATGGAGGTAATCCTCCTCAGAGGAGGGCTCTGCTGAGTCCAGGCTTCTGGCACTGCAACTCAGTATTGTCCACAATGTTCACTCCCAAGAACAACGTCACATGGATGAGTCTCCTCCCAGTATTGATACTAAAAAAGAATCTTATAATTGGTTTAAGTAAATTTATGATTTTGTGTTGGTCAGCTGTACTCCTAGCTGTCCCCAGACTGAATGCCGCCTGTGGGTTGGACATCTATAGAAGGAAATAGTACAGGTCGGGTCTTCAAAACCTCTAGGGATGAACGGATTTGTAACTTTTAAGAGGGTCAGATGAATCACTTTGTAACTCTTAAGAGGTTCATCTGAATCACAGAGGAGGGGGCGGCAATTGCAGGAAGCAGAGGTAAGAGAGGACCTTGAGTGAAGCCGTGTCTTCTGGACCTGACAGGGTGGCAGTACCTGTGAACTCAGCAGCCGAGGTCAACAGCACGTTAACCAAGCATTACCATCTGACAGTGGAATGGCGCGAGCTCCCAGCCCCAGCTCAGGAGCTATTGACAGTGGGTGACTTCCCCGGGGAGTAAGGGTGGGTTTCTTTTTAAGAGTGCGGTCCTTGTCAGATGACCCCACACCCATGAAAACAGGCGCAGCAAATATTACAATGGACATTTGGGAGGGGGTGAGAGTGGTGAATCGTGAGCCGTTAGAGAGAAGAGCTGGAGGTGAGTCTGACCGGAATGCATCATATTCACAAAGAATTAATAAAAGTCCTATATTTTAAAAAGCGGTTTAAAGTCAGGAGAGATAGCTCACCAGTTAAGAGCACATGTTGCCCTTGCCGAGGACCTGTGTTCCCAGAACCCACTTGATGGCCTACAACTGTTTGTAACTCCAGTTCCCATCTATCCATGTGCTCCTCTGGCTTCCACAGGGGTCAGGCACAGATGTAGCACACATACATACATATAACCAAAGCATAGGTACATATACAATTTAAACTATCCCTTAAAAACTTTTAAAGAGACTTAGGTGATACAATTTAAGAACATGGGAAACATTGTTTCCTTTTGTCAAGTGTTGCTCAAAGCCTCCCTGAATCTCACTATCTAGGGCTGATACATCGGTGTAGAGGTGAGGCTTTGCCTCACTTTGACTTTCTGGGAAGAGAGACAAATTGACAGAAGCATCGGGAGGTCCTTGCAGGTCTGCACGCAGCACCTACTCTTTCCCAGAGCCTCCAGGACCTGGCTCATGAGACAGCAAGGTTTGGGCTCCGGGATGCTGTCCCATCGAGGCTATAGGAATTACATACTGTGTTATTTCAGCTCCTTGTTACAGGAAACCTAGCATTTCCCTAATGGGAAACAATTGCCTCAGACTGGGCTCCGACTGCTTTATTTACAGTGCGGAACGCCGCTGCGTTCACCCTGCAATTACAGTGACACAACAAACCTTGGTGGAGCTGGCGCGAAACCTTCACCATCATCCTGGCTTCCAACGCAGGAGACGCCAGGCAGGCTCCGCAGGCCGCCTGCGCACCTCTGCAGTGCCAGCTCTGGGCCTCTGAGAATCAGGCTCCATCAATGATTTCCCTGTGGCTAACAGACAAAAGCCAAGGAGCCCTTACTGAGTAGAGAGGCCTGGGTCCATTCTGATCCACTGCCTCAAAATCTCCATTGAAGGCCCTGGAATGGGAAACCCAGCATCAGAGATTCCCAAGAGCTTTCCCATGCAAACTCTGTGTCTGATTATGAGGACCAAAGCTTAGTACCCACAGAACAAAGGAACAATTTACCCAGGGTAAATAGCTCAGAGACTCTCCCACCAAGCTTTGGAGAAGCTGAAGGGTCAGTCTCTGTGTTCTGAGGTTACTTCCAGCTAGACAGCCTATCTGCTGATGGATACTTACCTGGCCAATGGGTAGAAGGTGACCAGTGTTTGCTCCTTTGTACACAGCATGTATTGGTTAGGGTCTTATTGCTGTGAACATACACAATAGCCCAGGTAACTCTTATAAAGGACAATATTGAGTTTGGGCTGGCTTACAGGTTCAGAAGTTCAGTTCATTATCATCAAGGCAGGAACATGACAGCATCCAGGCAGGAGGCATGGTGCAGGAGGAGCTGAGAGCTCTGCATCTTGTTCAATAGGCAAATGGAAGAAGAAGACTGACTTTCAGGCAACTAGAATGAGGGTTTTAAAGGCCACACCCACAACACTTCCTCCTACAAGGCCACACCTCCTAGTAGTGCTACCCCCTGGGCCAAGTGTATTCAAACCACCACACAGCATGTTTCTGTGGCACACAACACTTGTTAGTTAGAAGCACTTTGAGCGTTTATTGAATGCCTCCCTGCACGTTCCCAGTATCTAGTCACAATGATGCAATCACAAGTTTCTCAATTTTAGTATATTCAAAAGCTAACTGAATACACAAGGGAAATAAGAAACAGTCAAGCTGTGAACGTACAGGCATAACCCGGAAGGTAGCCAAAAGGGAAGGATGCTGGGAGATCTAGGGTGACCCGGAGGATCTTGAAGGGATGATTTCACCAAAGCCACAGACATGGATGTGAATGGAGGAGGCCAAGAGCAGCCAGAACAGTGTAATCGTCATATGATGGAGAAAATGAATAAGTTAACAAACTGTTAGTCATTGTTCTGCAATATTTAATCAAACCCCATCTGGACAAAGGACACGGGATGTTGCCTTGCTCTGAAGTATCATTTGTGAATCTTCTGCACATATGAGGTTTCAAGGTGACTGTGTACATTAAAGTCAACAACTCCTGAATAGCTGTTAAATATATGGGAATGATTATCCTAAGAACTGAGAAGTGGCAGATCCGGTGAAAGTAATGACCAAAAGATGGCAGTTAAAATGGGGGAGGAGGGAAGAGGAAGAGGAAGAGGGAGAGGGGAGATGGAGATGGGTGCTATGGAAAGCACCGGTAAAATAAGGAACTGACGTAATAAGGAAAAGATGCTCCATAAGAAGAACCGGTCATTAGTGAGAAGTCAGAGGTCCCAGGTGTCTCACCTCATCCCCTGTAAAAAAATCTGTTTTTAAAATGTGGGATGTGAACATTTTGAGTCTGGTGTTCACAGCACTCACAGATTCTGATCGCCTGTGGGACTTTCTGGATGTGAACCTTCAAGTGCAGTGTGAACTTTCCGGGGTTAGTAGACTGGTACCTTAACTCATCCCTTCCCAGAGAGATAGCTACGATGCAGGAGGAGGCTCACTGGCAGGCTTCTGCTAGGGTCATAACACACTGTAATATAATGAGACCCAGGGAGACCCCAAAACCCTCAGCTTGAACAGTAGACTGAGGAGTGCCCTCTCTTCCTTCTCTTCTTTGCTAGGTGAGAAGCAAAGGCTGGCTTTCCTCAGAAGACCTGGCACAAAGCTTCGGCCCTACACAGAGCCCCCACTTCTCTGCGCAAAGTAGATTCTCACAACAGAAAGAAAATTCCTTCTCCAGTTGAGTAACATACACGTCTGCTGTCATTTGGGAAACACTCCCAAGTAGAACGGTACCCAACTCTGGCTGTGAGGAAAATGGCGTGTGTGATCAGTTGGAAAAGATTACTGGATAGCTACATGGCAGCTAGGGTTACCTGAAGTCAGGCCTAAAATGTTCTTGGTGAAAACACAAATGAACCTCCACGCACGCACGCGCGCGCGCACACACACACACACACACACACACGCACGCACGCACACGCACACCACACGGGGGGGCTCATGTTGTTTATCTTGGTTGTCAATTTGATGGGATCTGGAATCAACTCGGGGGACAGCTTCTGGCACACCTGTGAGGGATGTTCTTGATCAGGTTCTGAGAGGCAGGAAGTGTGCGTGACATCTTCTGGGGCAGCCCCAGAGGACATTGGGAGATCTGAGTGGAGACCTTTGCTATTTCTCTCACTGCCTCTGAATCTCACCAGCAAGTTAATCTACCCCGTAAGGT